>NC_054379.1:324712-394841 GCF_017654675.1 Xenopus laevis
GCATAACCTACTTTTATTAGCTCCTCCAGTTATGTACTGTTTATAGAGCATGCTGGGAATTGTAGTCTGATGTGTACACTAATATCCGATAATCATTTGGTTTATGGGGCTTGCTGGGAAGCATAGGCAACTTTTATTAGCTCCTCCATTATGTACTGTTTATAGAGCATGCTGGGAATTGTAGTCTGATGTGTTTCACTAAAATCCCATGATCATTTGGTTTATGTGGCTTCTGGGAAGCATAACTACTTTTATTAGCTCCTTCAGTTATGTACTGTTTATAGAGCTGCTGGGAATTGTAGTCTGATGTGTACACTAATATCCATGATCATTGGTTTATGGGGCTTGCTGGGAAGCATAACCTACTTTTTTAGCTCCTCCAGTTATGTACTGTTTATAGAGCATGCTGGGAATTGTAGTCTGATGTGTACACTAATATCCCATGATCATTTGGTTTATGGGCTTGCTGGGAAAGCATAGCCTACTTTTATTAGCTCCTCCAGTTATGTACTGTTTATAGAGCATGCTGGAAATGTAGTCTGATGTGTACACACTAATATCTCATGATCATTTGGTTATGGGGCTTGCTGGGAAGCATAACCTACTTTTATTAGCTCTTCCAGTTATGTACTGTTTATAGAGCATGCTGGGAATTGTAGTCTCATGTGTACACTCATATCTCATGATCATTTTTTATGCTTGCTGGGAAGCATAACCTACTTTTTTAGCTCCTCCAGTTTTGTACTGTTTATAGAGCAACTGGGATTGGGTCTGGTGATTTTTTTAGCTCCTTTTGTTTTATTGTAGTCTGATGTTACTTCTGAAATCCGTTTTGTCATGTCACTAATATCGTTGGTTTATGGGACTTGCTGGGAAGCATAACCTACTTTTTAGCTCCTCCAGTAATGTAGTTTATAGAGCATGCTGGGAAATTGTAGTCTGAATGTGTACACTAATATCCAATGATCATTTGGTTTATGGGCTTGCTGGGAACATAGGCAACTTTTATTAGCTCCTCGTTATCTGTTTTAGCATGCTGGTTTTGCACTATCCCATGATCATTTGGTTTATGTGGCTTGGGAAGCATAACCTACTTTTATTAGCTCCTCCAGTTATGTACTGTTTATAGAGCATGCTGGGAATGTAGTCTGATGTGTACACTAATATCCTCATGATCATTTGGTTATGGGGCTTGCTGGGAAGCATAACCTACTTTTTTAGCTCCCAGTTATGTACTGTTTATAGAGCATGCTGGGAATTGTAGTCTGATGTGTACACTAATATCTATGAATCATTTTGGTTTATGGGGGCTTGCTGGGAAGCATAACCTACTTTTATTAGCTCCTCCAGTTATGTACTGTTTAGAGAGCATGCTGGGAATTGTAGTCTGATGTGTACACTAATATCCCATGATCATTTGTTTTATGTGGCTTGCTGGGAAGCATAACCTACTTTTATTAGCTCCTCCAGTTATGTACTGTTTATAGAGCATGCTGGGAATTGTAGTCTGATGTGTACACTAATATCCAATGATCATTTGGTTTATGGGGCTTGCTGGGAAACATAACAATACTTTTATTAGCTCCTCAGTTATGTACTGATTATAGAGCATGCTGGGAATTGTAGTCTGTGTAACTAATATCTCATGATCATTTGGTGTAGGGGCTTGCTGGGAAGCATAGGCACTTTTATTAGCTCTCCAGTTATATACTGTTTTTAGAGCATGCTGGGAATTGTAGTCTGTGTAGTCTAATGTGTACACTATATCCCATGATCATTTGGTTTATGAGGCTTGCTGTGAAGCATAACCTACTTTAATTAGCTCCTCCAGTTATGTACTGTTTCTAGAGTATGCTGGGAATTGTAGTCTGATGTTACACTAATATCCCATGATCATTTGGTTTATGGGGCTTGCTGGAAGCATAGGCAACTTTTATTAGCTCCTCCAGTTATGTACTGTTTATAGAGCATGCTGGGAATTGTAGTCTGATGTGTACATTAATATCCCATGATCATTTGGTTTATGGGGCTTGCTGGAAAGCATAACCTACTTTATTAGCTCCTCCAGTTATGTACTGTTTATAGAGCATGCTGGGAATGTAGTCTGATGTGATAGCACTTAATATCCAATGATCATTTGGTTTATGAGCGCTTGCTGTGGAGCATAACCTACTTTATTAGCTCCCTCCAGTTATGTACTGTTTATAGAGCATGCTGGGATTGTAGTCTGATGTGTACCACTAATATCCCATGATCATTTGTTTTATATGGCTTGCTGGGAAGCATAACCTTCTGTTTATTAGCTCCTCCAGTTATTGTACTGTTTATAGAGGCATTGCTGGGAATTGTAGTCTGATGTTGTACACTAATATCCAATGATTCATTTGGTTTATGGGGCTTGCTGGGAAACATAACATACTTTTATTAGCTCCTCCAGTTATGTACTGATTATAGAGCATGCTGGGAATTGTAGTCTGTGTACACTAATATCTCATGATCATTTGGTGTAGGGCACTTGCTGGGAAGCATAGGTAACTTTTATTAGCTCCTCCAGTTATTATACTGTTTTTAGAGCATGCTGGGAATTGTAGTCTGTGTAGTCTAATGTGTACACTAATATCCCATGATCATTTTGGTCTATGAAGCTTGCTGTGAAGCATAACCTACTTTTATTAGCTCCTCCAGTTATGTACTGTTTATAGAGCATGCTGGGGAATTGTAGTCTGATGTGTACACTAATATCCAATGATCATTTGGTTTATGGGGCTTGCTGGGAAACATAACATACTTTTATTAGCTCCTTCAGTTATGTACTGATTATAGAGCATGCTGGGAATTGTAGTCTGTGTACAATAATATCTCCATGATCATTTGGTGTAGGGCGCTTGCTGGGAAGCATAGGCAACTTTTATTAGCTCCTCCAGTTATATACTGTTTTTAGAGCAAGCTGGGAATTGTAGTCTGATGTGTACACTAATATCCCATGATCATTTGGTTCATGTGGCTTGCTGGGAAGCATAACCTACTTTTATTAGCTCCTCCAGTTATGTACTGTTTATAGAGCATGCTGGGAATTGTAGTTCAATTTCTACCATCATTTTCTAGCATACTTTGTTGTTTGACATTTGCTGGGAAACTTAGGCCAACTTGTATTATTTCTTCCAACTTGTATTATTTCTTCCAGTATGGAATGTTAGAGTATGCTGGGAAGTGAAGTTCAAATTGTACCACATTTTACCATTGCTTACTGGTGTTTGCTAGGATGCCTTGCTCAATCTTACTAGCACTTCCTATTGTCATCTGTCTTGTTTAGCATTCTGGTAAGTATATTTTAATTAGTACCATTTATCACTATGCTTTGGCTCATGTACTCAAGTTGATCGCCAGCATGCTGAGAAATATATCCCAGGTTCATTTATATTGCTTAAAAATAAAATCATGCCCGCCTTCTTCCTGTGCAATGTGTGTCCCTGTGTGCATTAGTATTAGAAACTAGTGGTGTATAATACATACTCCCAGCAGGACAGATAATACTGCACTGCTTTATTTCTTATTTATGTTTTGTTACTAAACACCAAAGTTCATTTTCTATGTCTATAATGCATAATACAGTGTGTCTCACCTCTACTTCTACTAAAATGTCTCAAGTAGTACTAACAGCCTTTTATTATACTAAGCACCCCTATATTTTGTGTGTATTTTGCATGCTACAGTGTGTCTCACAACCCCACCTTGTACTAGTACTTGGCTCAAGTAATACTAACTGGCCTTTATTATAACTAAGCACCACCATGTTATGGGGTGTATTAATACATGCTATAGTGTGCCTTTTATTATTATTAACACTTTTATACTAAAGTGTGGCTCACTAGTTTTCTTTATTCCAGTTTATTTATGATTTAATACCCATAATGGATACAAGATGTAATCAAAGATGTAATGCCGTTCCCATATTAAGCCACAAAAAGTAATTTTTTTAGTAACCCTTGAGTCTGGTGTAAACAATAATACACTATTATTATGCATTGGAGCTATTGTTGCTATTATTTGCTTTGCACTACAGTTTGTTTAAAGCCAGTGGAATAGATCATGGATATCTAAACCTGTTCTCTGGCATGAGGTGAGTTAGGTAAGTTGGAACCCCTGTACAACAAAATGCACAAATTGAATGTTTGCAGCAAGACAGGAGATACTGGTGATTTTCACCTCAAATAATATTCTACATTTGAATAGCCCTTGTGATTTAAAAAAAAAAAAACATTTTTTGCAGATCATTTTTATAAATGTTATATTTTGAAGTTAGCCCTTGCTAAAGCTCTCTCTTCTGTGTTCTCAACCTCTCTCTGTAGGGGATTTCCCTGCCCGGGGGCTTGGCAAACAAATTCACACTGAACTGGGCTCTGCCACATGCATCTTCTGTTTCTTTTGCACGTCTTTGATGGGATTGGCTGGCAAGATTTAGCCAATAGGATCAGTGAAATACAATCAAAAACAGAAAGAGGGGAGGCATGTGCAGTGACGCAGTTCACTGTCGGCTTCCTATATGGCAGAATGTACTTCCGGTGTTGGCAATACAAGACAGAGAGGGCAGCAGAGAGAATAGGAAATAGGTTTTTAGGTAGCAGAAATCCACAGTTTATATAGCTTCAAAACTATACATTTAAAATAATAAAAGGTAAATAACAAAACTGTTTCTTCTGACAGGGGCTATGTTCTGAAGCTGAACCTACCCTACTCTCTGTCTGCTACCACTGGCTCGACTGCAATTGCCCACTTTAGGTTAAGTGACACGTGTTAAGATTTGTCAACCCATGATTTTTATGTGCGGTTACCGGGTAATAAATCTCTTAAAAATGCCTCTTCATTGCCAGTAACGGAAATCACTGGCGGTATGTTCCAACTTATTTTGAAATTACCCAAAAGTTGCTCTCTGGAGGAAACTTTGGATAATTTTGCGATAAGTTGGGCATACTGCCAGCTATTTCAATTAATGGCAATGAAGAGGCATACTCTGGAGAGTTGTCACCACAGTTGCATCTAAAAAAGATCATGGGCAACAAATTTACCCATGTGCCACTACCCTTATGGAGGAGAGACAGTAGAACCTGGTTGCTTGGAGCATGCTTATAGTGTGTCTTACGCCCCCACTTGTACGGTACTGTCGAAGTACCCATAAAAGTGTCTACTATTGTACTAGACACCCCTCTTATATTGGTATTTTATGCATGCTACATCGTGTCTCACCCCCTAACTTGGGTCAAGAATTACTAGGGCGGAAATATAATAAAATTCTCAACAAGCTAAATTTGTGAATTCAAACTATGCAGGTCACAGTGGAATAATTTTCAATATGATTCAAACTGCACTTGTGAATGCTAATTGAGCATTGTGAATCTTTTACGCCTAATTGAAATGGTGGCATACAACCTTTGGAACAAGACAACAATACATTTTTATTTAAGCAATTTATTTAGATACACTTCACACTATCATAAACTATATAATTCACAATTGCTATCCATTGTAGTGAGAGGGGAAAAGTGTTCTCCAAGGAAAAATTGGTCACTTGGCAAACATTTATTCACATTGTAAATGAACTGCAAATGCATTAGCGACCAATATTACATCCCCCCATAATCGTTTTTATTGAACAGAGTACCCCCTTTATTATGGGAGTTATAATGCATACTACAGTGTGTCTCTCCCCCACTCCCCCACTGAACTCTACTGGGTGAAGTAAAACTAACTGGCCTTTAATATATTGTTCTAAGTGCCATTTTAATTATGTGGGTTAAAATATATGCTATGACAATGTCTTTATCCCTACTTATTGTTTTAAATACTTTCTAGCAAGTGTTGCAGAGCATTCTCATATTTAATTTTATTTAGGATATATAGCCGCATTTTATTTAGGATATATAGCCCATAATGGAATAGAAGATGTCATGAGAACCCTGCTCAATTTGATTTTGCATTTGATGCAAATGTGTTCTAACACTAAACAACAACAATTTGTTAGTAGCCTTCTAGCTCTATTTTATGCCAATGTAAACAATAATACAGCAATTGTGTGCTTAGTAAGAATTTTCTTGTAAATCTACACAATTAGACAAATACTGACTGGTAGAATGCATACATATTAAATTATATTTTTCTGAAAGCTTCTGCACCTGTTTTGGGAATATTTTTAAAATCATATCAAATTTCATGCATAACATGGCATTTTGACAGATTACCATTAAAATGTTTCAGCACACAAATTCTTGAGTGGACAGAAATATTTCACTATTGTTACTAATCTGACAAAGCACAAATGTTATGAACTTTGTTTAAGCAGTGGGATGGATCATGGATATCTAAACCTGAACTCTTCATGAGGTGAGTAAGGTAAGTTGGAACCGCTGCAACTACAAAAATGCACACATTGAATGTTTACCAACAAAGACAGGAGATAAGCTTTTCGGCTACTGTCCCGTCTGCTAGCTCCGGCTCGACTTGTAATGTGGGGAAGAAAGGCATGACCCCTTTACGGAGGACAGACCAGTAGAGCCCTGGTCGCTTGGAGCATGTAAGTTGAGGAGTAACTCCGCTCTGTATACAGAAAGGATCTAGCCCTCAATGTCCAAGTATGGAGTAGTGTGGTAAAAGCTAGCTCTTTACCTGCAAAGGGTGCCTCAAGCACATGCAAAGGGTGCAAAGAGCTTCTAAATTATTTTTAAAATAGGACTTATGTCCACAATTGTTAGGGAACAAATGAAAGCACCACCGCTTTCTCTCACCTTTCCTATATTCATCTCCCAACAGAAGTGTGAACCTTTACCGCTGCCCTATAACTCTGTAAAGCCCTTACCCTATCTTTCTCCAACCCTTACCCTATCTTTTTCAAGCAACCCTCAAATCTTTCCCAAACTTATCTCTTTTTCAACCTTGCCCTAAATTTCCCAACACTTACCCTATCATTTTCCAATCCCTAACAGTATCTTTTTTCCAACACTTACCCTATCTTTTTCTAACTCTGACCTTACCCTATCTTTTTCCAACCCTAACCCTATCCTTTTCCCAAACCCTGCCCTGGCTTTTCCAACCCTAAACCCTTACCCTATCTTTTTCCTTCCAAACCCTAAGTCCTAACACTAACCCCAACACCAATCCCTCCTCACACTCGGCCCCACCTTTGGTACAAAAGTACCAAAATCTTCGCCCATCCCTATATAACCCTGTACGGCCACAACCCCGAGAAAATCACAGCAGCCCTCAATCTTTCAAACCCTATCTTTTTTCACCCTAACCCTATCTTTTTCCAACCCTAACCCCTATCTTTTTTCAACCCTAACCCTTCTTTTTCCAACCCTAACCCTATCTTTTTCCAACCTCTAACCCTGTCTTTTCCCAACCCTAAACCCTATCGTTTTTTTCAAACGGCCTAACCTCTATCATTTTTTCCAACCCTAACCCTTCATTTTTCAACCCTACCCTATCCTTTCCAACCCTAAGCCCTATCTTTTTCCAAACCCTAACCCTATCTTTTTTCAAACCCTACCCTGTCTTTCCAACCCTAAACCCTATCTTTTTTCAACCCTAACCTATCTTTTTTCCTTAAACCCCTAAACCCTAGTCTTTTTTTCAACCCTGAGACGCCTATCTTTTTTCCAAAACCCTAACCCCTGGCTTTTCCAACCCTACCCTTACCGTATCTTTTTCCAAACCCTAAAGTCCTAACACAGGACTAACCCCAAACACCAATCCCTCTCACACTCGCCCCACCTTTGGTACCAAAAGTACCAAAAAATCTTCGCCCATCCCTATAACCCTGTCGGCCACAACCCCCAGAAATCACAGCAGGCCCTCAATCTTTCCAAACCCTATTCTTTTTTTCAAGCCCTAACCCTAATCTTTTCCAACGCCCTAACCCTATCCTTTTTTCAACCCTAGCCCTATCTTTTTCCAACCCTAACCCTATCTTTTTCCCCCTAACCCTGTCTTTTCCACACTAACCCTATCTTTTTATCAACCCCTAAGGACCCTATCTTTTTCCAACCCTAACCCTATCTTTTTTTTGTTCAACCCCTAACCCTATCTTTTTTCCAACCCTAAACGCCTAATCTTTTGTCGCAAAACCCTAAACCTATCTTTTTTCAACCCTACCCTGTCTTGTTCCAAACCCTAACCCTATCTTTTTTCAACCCTAACCCTATCTTTTTCCAACCCCTGACCCTAATGCTTTTTTTCAACCTAACCCCTTATTTTTCGCAACCCTAACTTGGCTTTTTTCCAAAACCCTAACGCCTTACCCCTATCTTTTTCCAACCCTAAGTCCTAACACTAACCCCAACACACATCGCCCTCCTCACACTCGCCCCCACCTTTGGTACCAAAAGTATCTAAAAATCTTCGCCCATGCCCTAATAACCCTGTACGGCACAACCCCGAGAAAATCACAGCAGCCCTCAATCTTTCCACCCTATCTTTTTTCACCTAAACCCTATCTTTTTCCCAACCCTAAACATATCTTTTTCAACCCTAAACCCTATTCTTTTTCCGCAAACCCTAACCCTAATCTTTTCACCCTAAGCCCTGTCTTTTCCCAAACCCTACCCTATCTCTTTTCAAACGCCTAACCCTATTTTTTTCCAACCCCTAACCCTATTTTTTTCAACCCTAACCCTATCTTTTTCCAACCCTAACCCTATCTTTTTCCAACCCTAACCCTATCTTTTTTCAAACCCTAACCCTGTCTTTCAACCCTAACCCTAATCTTTTTTCACCCTAAACCCTAATCTTATTTTCCAACCCTAACCCTATCTTTTTCAACCCTAGACCTATCTTTTTCCAACCCTATCCTGGCTTTTTCCAACCCTAACCTTACCTAGTCTTTTTTCCAACCCTAAGTCATAACACTAAAGCCCACACCAAAATCCCTCCTCACACTCGCCCCCACCTTTGAGTACCAAAAGTAACCAAATCCTGTCGCCCAATCCCTATAACCCTGTACGGCCCAACGCCGAGAAATAAGCAGCCCTCAAATGACTTTTCCCAACCTATCTTTTTTAACCTAAACCCTATCTTTTTCCAACCCTAGACCCTATCTTTTTTCAACCCTAACCTAATCTTTTTCCACCCTAAGCCTATCTTTTTCCAACCCTAACCCTGTCTTTTCCCAAACCCTAACGCACTAGTCGTTTTTTTCAAGACCCTAACCCTATCTTTTCCAACCTAACCTAATCTTTTTTCAACCCAACGCCTATCTTTTTTTCCCAACCCCTAAACCCTATCTTTTTCCAACGCTAACCCTATCTTTTTCAAACCCTAACCCTGTCTTTTCCAACCCTAACATATCTTTTTCAACCCCTAACCCTAATCTTTTTTCCCAACCCTAACCCCTAATCTTTTTTTCAACCCTAAACCCTATCTTTTTTCCAACCCTAAACCTGGCTTTCTCTAACCCTAACGCCTTACCCTATCTTTTTCCAACTAAGTCCCTAACACACCCAACACCAAATCCTCCTCACACTCGCCCCCACCTTTGGTACCCAAAAGTACCAAAAATCTTCGCCCATCCCTATACCCTGTACAGGCCAACCCGAGAAATCACAAGCAGCCCTCAATCTTTCCAAACCGCTATCTTTTTCAAACCCTAACCCTAATCTTTTTCCAACCCTAACCCTATCTTTTTTTCAAAAACCCTAACCCTAATATTTTTCCCAAACCCTAAACCCTAATCTTTTTCAAACCCTAACCCTGGTCTTTTCCAAACCCTAAAACCCTAAAATCTTTTTTCAACCCTAAACCCTAATCTTTTCCAAAAACGCCTATAACCCTAATCTTTTTTCAAGCCCTAACCCTAGCTTTTTCCCAACCCCTAACCCTATCTTTTTCAGGACCCTAACCTAATCTTTTTTCACGCCTAAACCCTGTCTTTTCCAACCTAACCCTATTCTTTTTTCAAAACCCTAACCCTAAGATCTTTTTTCCAAAACCTAACCCTATCATTTTTCAACCCTAACCCTATCTTTTTCCCAACCCTAACCACCCTGGCTTTTTCAAACCCCTTAACACCCTTACCGCTATCTTTTTCCAACCCTGAAGTCCTAAGAATACTAACCCCAACACGCATCCTCCTCACACTCGCGCCCACTTTTGGGTAAAGCCAAAAGTCCAAATCTTCGCCCATCCTATAATCCTGTACGGCCACAACCCCGAGAAAATCACAGCAGCCCTCGGGATCTTTCCAACCCCTATCTTTTTTAACTAACCCTATCTTTTTCCAACCCTAACCCTAATCTTTTTTCAACCCTAAACCCTATCTTTTTCCAAAACCCTCACCCTATCTTTTTCCAACCCTTAGAACCCTGTCTTTTCAACCCTAACCCTTTTATCCTTTTTTCATACTCCTAAACCATATCTTTTTCCAACCCTAACCCTATCGTTTTTTTCAACCCTAACCCTAATCTTTTTCCAACCCTAACCTAAATCTTTTTTCCAACCCTAACCCCTATCTTTTTTCCACCCTAACCCTGTCCTTTTCCAACCCTAGAACCTAATCTTTTTCAACCCTAACCCTAATCGTTTTTCCAACCTAACCCTATCTTTTTTCAACCCTAACCCTAATCTTTTTTCCAACCCTAACCCTGGCTTTTTCCAACCCTAACCGCTTACCCTAATCTTTTTCCAAACCTAAGTCCTAACCTAAACCCCAACACCAATCCTCCTCACACTCGCCCTCACTTTGGTACCAAAGTACCCAATCTTCGCCATCCCTATAGACCCTGTACGGCCCAACCCCGAAAATCAACAGCAGCCCTCCTCAATCTTTCCAAACCCTATCTTTTTTCACCCTAACCTATTTTTTTCCAAACCCTAAAACCTATCTTTTTTCACCCTAAACCCTATCTTTTTCCAAACCCTAACCCTAAGTCTTTTTCCAACCCTAAGCCCTGTCTTTTCCAACCCTAGGCCCTATCTTTTTCAAAAACCTTAACCCTATCTTTTTCCAACCTACCCTATCTTTTTTCACCCTAACCCTATCTTTTTTCCAACCTAAACCCTAATCTTTTCCAACCTAACCCTATCTTTTTTCAACCCTAACCCTGTCTTGTTTCCAACCTAACCCTATCTTTTTTCACCCTAACCCTACTTTTTCGCAACCTAACCTATCTTTTTTCAACCACCCTAACCCTATCTTTTTCCAACCACTAAACCCTGGGCTTTTTCCAACCTAACCCCTTACCCTATCTTTTTTCCAACCCTAGTCCTACACTAACCCCAAACACCAATCCTCCCTCACAGCTCGCCCAACCTTTGGTACAAAGTACCAAAATCTTTCGCCCATCCTATACCCTAACCCTAACCCTAAACCCTAAACCCCTAAACCCTAACGCCCTAACCCTAACCCTAACCCTACCCTACCCTAACCCTATACCCTAACCCTAATACACTAACCCTAACCCTAACTCCTAACCCTAACCCTAATACACTAAACCCTTAAACCCTACCGTCCCTAACCCTAAACCCTAACCCTAACCCTAACCCTAACCCTAACCCTAATACACTAACCATAACCCTAACCCTAACCCTAACCCTAACCCTAATACACTAAACCCTAATCCTAACCTAACCCTACCCTAACCCTAACCCTAACCCTAACACCTAACCCTAACCCTAACCCCTAACCACCTTTGGTACCAAAGTACCAAAAAATCTTCGCCCATCCCTATACCTGTATTGGCCACAAACCCCCGAGAATCACAAGCAAGCCCTCAATCTTTCCAAACCCTATCCTTTTTTCAACCCTAACCCTATCTTTTTCCAACCCTAAAACCCTATCTTTTTTTTCAACCCTAACCCTAATCTTTTTCCAACCCTAACCTATCTTTTTCCACCCTAACCCTGTCTTTTTCCAACCCTAACCCTATCTTTTTTTCAACCCTACCTATCTTTTTCCAAAACGCCTAAACGCGCGATCTTTTTTCAACCCTAACCCTAGTCTTTTTCCACCCAACCCTATCCTTTTTCCCCAACCCTAACCTGGCTTTTGTTCCAACCCTAACCCTTAACCCTATCTTTTTCCAACCCTAGTCCTAACACTACCCCAACACCAATCCCTCCTCACACTCGCCCCCACCTTTGGTACCAAAGTACCACAAAAATCTTCGCCCATCCCTTAACCCTGTACGGCCACAACGCCAGAGAAATCACAGCAGCCCTCAATCTTTTCCAACCGCTATCTTTTTTCAACCCTAACCTATCTTTTTCCGAACCCTAACCCTATTTTTTCAACCCGTAAAACCCTATCTTTTTCGCAACCCTAACCCTAATCTTTTTCCCAACCCTAACGCCTGCTTTTCCAACCCTAAACCCTATCTTTTTTTCAACCCAAACCCTATCTTTTTCCAACCCTAACCCTATCCTTTTTTCACCTAACCCTAATCTTTTTCCAACCCTAACCCTCAATCTTTCTTCAACCCTAACCCTATCTTTTTTCAACCTAACCCTGTCTTTTCCAACCCTAACCCTATCTTTTTTTCAACCCTACCCTATCTTTTTCCAAACCCTAACCCTATCTTTTTTTCAACCCTAACACTTATCTTTTTCCCAACCCTAAAAACCCTGGCTTTTTCCAACCTAACCCTACCCTATCTTTTTCCACCCTAAGTCCCTACAACTAACCCGCAACACCAATCCCTCTTTTCCCTCACATATTCGCCCCCACCTTTGGTAAACCAAAGTCAAAATCTTCGGCCATCCCTATAACCCCTGTCGGCCACAACCCCGAGAAATCACAGGCAGCCCTCATCTTTCCAAACGCCTATCGTTTTTCCAAACCGCTAACCCCTATCTTTTTCCACGCCTAACCCTATCTTTTTTCAACCTAACCCTAAAGTTCTTTTTTCCAAAACCCTAACCCTATCTTTTTCCAACCCTAAAACGGCCTGTCTTTTCCCAACCCTTAGACCCTATCTTTTTTCAACCCTAACCCTATCTTTTTCCAAACCCTAACCCTAATCTTTTTTTTCAAACCCTAACCCTATATCTGTTTTCCCAACACCTAACCCTAAATCTTTTTTTCCAAAACCCTAACGCTGATTTTTTTTCAACCCTAACCCTGTCTTTTTCCAAACCCTAACCCTATCTTTTTTCAAACCTAACCACTATCTTTTCCAACCCTAACCTATCTTCAACCTAACCTATCTTTTCCAAACCCTAACCTGGCTTTTTCCAAACCCTAACCCCTTACCTGATCTTTTCCAACGCCTAAGTCCTAAACTAACCCCAACACCAATCCCTCCTCACACTACGCCCCCACCTTTGGTACCAAAGTTACCAAAAATCTTAGCGGCCATCCCATATAACCCTGTACGGCCAAAGCCCGAGAAATTCACAGCAGCCTCAATCTTTCCAACCCTATCTTTTTTTAAACCTACCTAATCTTTTTTCCAACCTAACCCTATCTTTTTCACCTAACCCTATCTTTTCCAACCCTAACCCTGTCTTTTCCAACCCTAAACCCTATCTTTTTTCAACAACCCTAACCCTATCTTTTTTCCAACCTAAACCCTATCTTTTTCAAACCCTAACCCTATCTTTTTCCAACCCTAACCCTATCTTTTTCCAACCCTAAAACCCTATCTTTTTTCAGAACGCCTAACCCTTGTCTTTCCAACCCTGAACCCTATCTTTTTTTCAACCCTAAACCTCATCTTTTTCCAACCCTAAACCCTATCATTTTTTCAACCCTTAAAAACCCTATCTTTTTCCAACCCTAACCCGGCTTTTTTCCAAAGCCCTAACCTTACCCCTATCTTTTTCCCAACCCTAAGTCCTAACACTAACCCCAACACCAATCCCTCCTCACACTTGTAATCTCGCCCCCACCTTGGTACAAAGTACCAATCTCTTTCGCCCATTCCCTATAAACCCTGTACGGCCACAACCCCGAGAAATCGCAGCAGCCCTCAATCTTTCCAAACCCTATCTTTTTCTCACCCTAACCCTATCTTTTTTCCATACCTAAACCCTATCTTTTTTCAACCCCTAACCCTATCTTTTCCACCCTAACCCTGTCCTTTTCCAACCCTAACCCCTATTCTTTTTTCAACCCTAACCTATCTTTTTCCAACCCTACCACTATCTTTTTTCAACCCTAACCTATCTTTTTTTCCAACCCTAACCCTATCTTTTTCCACCCTAACACCTATCTTTTTTCAACCGCTAACCTGTCTTTTCCCAACCCTAACCCTATCTTTTTTTCAACCTAACCGCTAGTCTTTTTTCCAACCCGTAACCCAATGTCTTTTTTCCAACCCTAACCCTATCTTTTTCCCCAAACCCTAACCCGGGCTTTTTCCAAACCCTAACCTTACCCTATCTTTTTCCAACCCTAAGTCCTAACACTAAACCCCAGACACCAAATCCCTCCTCACACTTCTTGCCCCAACCTTTGGTACCAAAGTAAACCAAAATCTTCGCCCATCCCTATAACCTGTACGGCCACACACCTAGAGAAATCAACAGCAGCCCTCAATCTTTCCAACCCTATCTTTTTTCCAACCAACGCCTATCTTTTTCCAACCCTAAACCCTAGTCTTTTTTCAACCCTAACCCTATCTTTTTTCCAGGCTTTTTCCAACCCTAACCCTTACCCTATTTTTCCAACCCTAAGTCCTAAACACTTAACCCCAACACCAATCCTCCTCACACTCGCCCCCACCTTTTGGCTGGTTGCATACCAAAGTACCAAAATCTTCGCCCATCCCTTATAACCCTGTACGGCCACAACCCCGAGAAACACAGCAGCCCTCAATCTTTCCCAACCCTATCTTTTTCAACCCTAACCTATCTTTTTCCAACCCTAAACCCTATCTTTTTCAAACCCGTAACCCTATCTATTTTCCAACCCTACCCTATTCTTTTCCACCCTAAACCCTGTCTTTCCACCCTAACCCTATCTTTTTTCAACCTAAACCCTATCTTTTTCCAAACTCTAACCCTATCTTTTTTCAACCCTTAACCCTATCTTTTTCAACCTAACCTATCTTTTTCCAAACCCTAAACCCTATTCTTTTTCAACCCTTAACCCTGTCTTTTCCAAACCCTAACCCTATCTTTTTTATCAACCCTAACCTATCTTTTTCCAACCCTAACCCATTCTTTTTTTCAACCCTAACCCTTATCTTTTTTCCAAACCCTAACCCTGGCTTTTTTCCAACCCTAAACCCTTACCCTATCTTTTCCAACCCTAAGTCTCTAACACTAACCCCAACACCAATCTCCTCCTCACACTCGCCCCCACCTTTGGTACCAAAAGTACCAAAATCTTCGCCCATCCCTATAACCCTGTTACGGCCACAACCCCGAGAAATCACAGCAGCCCTCAATCTTTCCAACCCTATCTTTTTTCAACAACCCTAAACCCTATTCTTTATCCAACCCTAAACCCTATCTTTTTTTTCAACCCTAACCCTTCTTTTTCCAACCCTTAACCCTATCTTTCCAACCCTAACCCTGTCTTTCCAAACCCTAACCCTACTTTTTCAACCCTAACCCTATCTTTTTTCCAACCCTAACCCTATCTTTCCTTTTCAACCCTAACCTCTATTCTTTTCCAAACCCTGAACCCTATCTTTTTTCCACCCTAACCCTATCTTTTTTCAACCCTAACCCTGTCTTTTCCAACCCATAACCCTATCTTTTTTCAACCCTAACCCTATCTTTTCCAACCCTAACCCTATCTTTTTTCAAGCCCTAACCCTACTTTTTCCAACCCTAAACCCTGCTTTTCCAACCCAGACTCCCTTACCCTATCTTTTTCCAACCCTAAGGTCTAACCTAACCCCAACACCAATCCCTCCTCACACTCCCGGCCCCCCAACCTTGTACAATGTTACCAAAATCTTCGCCCCATCCTATAACCCTGTACGGCCACAACCCCGAGAAATCACAGCAGCCTCCAATCTTTCCAACCCTATCTTTTTCAACCCATAACCCTATCTTTTCCAAACCCTAACCCTATTCTTTTTCAACCCCTAACCCTATCTTTTTCCAACCCCTAACCCTTATCTTTTTCCAACCCTAACCCTGTCTTTTCCAACCCTAAACCTATTCTTTTTCAACCCTAACCACTATCTTTTTCCAACCTCTAACCCTATCTTTTTTCAACCCTAACCCATATCTTTTTCCAACCCTAACCCTATCTTTTCCAACCCTGTACCCTATTTCTTTTTTCAAACCCTAACCCTGTCTTTTCCAACCCTAAACCCTATCTTTTTTCAACCCTAACCCTATCTTTTTTCCAACCCTAACCCTATCTTTTTTTCAACCCTAAACCCTATCTTTTTCCAACCCTTAACCCTGGCTTTTTCCAACCCTAACCCTTACCCTATCTTTTTCCAACCCTTAAGTTCCTAACACTAACCCCAACACCAATCCCTCCTCACACCGCCCCCACCTTTGCTACAAGTACCAAAATCTTCGCCCATCCCTTAACCCTGTACGGCCACAAACCCGAGAAATCACAGGCAGCCCTCAATCTTTCCAACCCTATCTTTTTTCAACCCTAACCCTATCTTTTCCAACCCTAACCCCTATTTCTTTTCAACCTAACCCTATCTTTTTCCAAACCCAACCCTGTCTTTTTCCAACCCTAACCCTATCTTTTTTCAACCTAACCCTATCTTTTTTTCAAACCCTAACCCTATCTTTTTCCAACCCTAACCCTATCTTTTTTCAACCCTAAACCCTTACTTTTTCCAACCCTAACCCTATCTTTTTTCCAACCCTAAACCCTATTTCTTTTTTCAACCCTAACCCTGTCTTTTCCAACCCTACCCTTATCTTTTTTCAAAACCCTAACCCTATCTTTTTTCCAACCACCTAACCCTATCTTTTTCAACCCTATAACCTATCTTTTTCCAACCCTTAACCCTGCTTTTTCAACCCTAACCCTTTACCCTATCTTTTCCACCCTAAGTCCTAACACTAACCCAACACCAATCCCTCCTCACACTCGCCCCCAACCTTGGTACCAAAGTACCAAATCTTTACGCCCATTCCCTATAACCCTGTACCGGCCACAACCCCGAGAAATCACAGCAGCCCTTCAATCTTTTTCCAAACCCTATCCTTTTTTTCAACCCCTAACCCTATCTTTTTTCCAACCCTACCCTATCTTTTTTTCAACCCTAACCCTATCTTTTTCCAACCCTAAACCCTTATCTTTTTCCAACCCTAACCCTATCTTTTTCCAACCCAACCCTAATCTTTTTGTCCAAAACCCTTAACCCTATCTTTTTTCAAACCCAACCCGTCTTTTCCAACCCTAAACCCTGTCTTTTCCAACCCTACCCTATTCTTTCAACCCTAACCCTATCTTTTTTCAACCCTAACCCTATCTTTTCCAACCCTAACTCCTATCTTTTTTCCAACCCTAACCCTATCTTTTTCAACCCTAATCCTGTCTTTTCCCAACCCTAACCCTATCTTTTCCAACCCTACCCTAATCTTTTTCCAACCCCTAACCCTATCTTTTTCCACCCTAACCCTATCTTTTTCAACCCTAAACCCTATCTTTTTTCCAACCTAACTCCTATCTTTTTCCAACCCTAACCCTATCTTTTTTCAACCCTAACCCTATCTTTTCAACCCTAACCCTATCTTTTTTCAACCCTAACCCTATCTTTTTCCAACCCTATCTTTTTCCAACCCTATCTTTTTTCCAACCCAATCTTTTATCCAACATTAACTTTTTACAATCCTATCTTTTTTCCAACCCTATCTTTTTCCTACCCTATCTTTTTTCCAACCCTATGTTTGTCCAACCCTATCTTTTCCCAACCCTATCTTTTTTCCAACCCTATCTTTTTCCAACCCTATCTTTTTTCCAACCCTATCTTTTTCCAACCCCATCTTTTTTCCAACCCTTTCTTTTTCCAACCCTATCTTTGTCCAACCCTATCTTTTTTCCAACCCTAACTTGTTTCCAACCCTATCTTTTTTCCAACCCTATCTTTTTTCCAACCCTATCTTTCCCAACCCTACCTTTTTACCAACCATAACTACAACCCTATCTTTTTTCCAACCCTATCTTTTTTTCCAACCCTATTCTTTTTTCCCAACCCTACTTTTTCCAACCCTATCTTTTTTCCAACCCTAACTTTTTCCAACCCTATCTTTTTTCCAACCCTATCTGTTTCCAAGCCCTATCTGCTTTCCAAACCTATCTTTTTCCAACCCTAAACTTTTCCAATCCTATCTTTTTTCCCAACCCTATATTTTTTCCAACCCTATTTGTTTCCAACCCTATCTTTTTTCCAACCCTATCTTTTTCCAACCCTATCTGTTTCCAACCCTATCTTTTTCCAACCTATCTTTTTTCCAACCCTATCTTTTTTCCAACCTATCTTTTTCAACCCTAAAACTTATTTTTCCCCAACCCTATCCTTTTTTCCCCAAAACCCCCCTATTTCTTTTTCCAACCCTATCTTTTTCCACCCTACTTTTTCCACCCTATCTTTTTTCCAACCCTAACTTTTTCCAACCCTATCTTTTTCCCAACCCTACTCTGTCTTTTCCAAGCCTATCTTTTCAAAACCTATCTTTTTTTCCAACCCTAACTTTCCAATCCTATCTTTTTCCCAACCCTATATTTTCCAACCCTATCTTTTTCCCAAAACCCTATCTTTTTTTCCAACCCTATCTTTTTCCAACTATCTTTTCCAACCCTTATCTTTTTCCCCCCTTTTTTTAAAACCCTATCTTTTCCAACCCTATCTTTTTCCAACCCTATCTTTTTTCCAACCCTATCTTTTTTCTAACTTTTTACAATCCTATCTTTTTTTTTCCAACCCTATCTTTTCCTACCCTATCTTTTTTCCAACCCTATGGTTTGTCCAACCCTATCTTTCCCAACCCTACTTTATTCCAACCCTATCTTTTTCCAACCCTATCTTTTTCCAACCCTATCTTTTTCCAACCCATCTTTTTTTCCAACCCTTTCTTTTTCCAACCCTATCTTTTTTCCAAACCCTATCTTTGTCAACCCTCCCAACCCTATTCTTTTTTCCAACCCTATCGTTTTTGCAACCCTATTCTTTTTCCAACCTATTCTTTTTCCAACCCTAAATCTTTTTTCCAACCCTATCTTTTTTCCAACCCTATCCTGTTTTTCCAACCCTATCTTTGTCTCACCCTATTTTTATCCAAACATTAACTTTTTCCAATTCCTATCTTTTTTCAACCCTATCTTTTTCCAACCCTATCTTTTATCCAACCCTATCTTTCCAACCCTATCTTTTTTCCAACCCTTAAACTTTTTACAATCCTATCTTTTTTCCAAACCCTATCTTTTTCCTACCCTATCTTTTTCCAACCCTATGTTGTCGAACCTATCTTTTTCCCAAACCCTATCTTTTTTCCAACCCTATCTTTTTCCAACCCTATCTTTTTCCAACCCTATCTTTTTTCCAACCCTATCTTTTTCCAACCCCATCTTTTTTCCAACCCTTTCTTTTTCCAACCCTATCTTTTTTTCCAAACCCTATCTTTGTCCAACCCTATCTTTTTTCCAACCCTATCGTTTTTTCCAACCCTATCTTTTTCCAACCCTATCTTTTTTCCAACCCTATCTTTTTTCCAACCCTATCTTTTTCCAACCCTATCTTTGTCTCACCCTATCTTATATCCAACATTAACTTTTTCCAATCCTATCTTTTTTCCAACCCTATCTTTTTCCAACCCTATCTTTTTCCAACCCTATCTTTTATCCAACCCTATCTTTTTCCAACCCTATTGTTTTTCCAACCCTATCTTTTTCCAACCCTACTTTTTCCAACCCTATCTTTTTCCAACCCTATCTTTTTTCCAACCCTAACTTTTTACAATCCTATCTTTTTTCCAACCCTATCTTTTTCCTACCCTATCTTTTTGCACAACCCTATGTTTTGGTCCAACCCTATCTTCTTCCCAACCCTATCTTCCAAACCCTATCTTTTTCCAACCCTATTCTTTTTTAACCCTATCTTTTTCCTAACCCCATCTTTTTCCAACCCTTTCTTTTCCAACCCTATCTTTTTCCAACCCTCAACCCTATCTTTGTCCAACCCATTTTTTTTCCCACCCTATATCTTTCCAACCCTATCTCTTTTCCAACCCTATCTTTTTCCAACCCTATCTTTTTTCCAACCCTAACTTTTTCCAACCCTATCTTTTTTCCAACCCTATTTGTTTCCAACCCTATCTTTTTCCAACCCTATCTTTTTCCAACCCTATCTTTTTTCCAACCCAAACTTTTTCCAACCCTACCTTTTTTCCAACCATAACTTTTTCCAACCCTATCTTTTTTCCAACCCTATTTGTTTCCAACCCTATCTTTTTTCCAACCCTATCGTTTTTTCCAACCCTATCTTTTTCCAACCCTATCTTTTTCCAACCCTATCTTTTTTCCAACCCTATCTTTTTCCAACCCTATCTTTTTTCCAACCCTATCTTTGTGTTCACCCTATCTTTACCAACATTAACTTTTCCAATCTATCTTTTTTCCAACCTATCTTTTTCCAACCCTATCTTTTTCCAACCCTATTCTTTTATCCAACCCTATCTTTTCCAACCCTATTGTTTTCCAACCCTATCTTTTCCAACCTATCTTTTTTCCAACCCTAATCTAACCTCTTTTTCCAAACCCTTAACTTTTTTCCCCCTACTTTTACCAACCCTATTCTTTTTTCCTACCCTATCTTTTTTCCAACCCTATGTTTGTCCAACCCTATCTTTTCCCAACCCTATCTTTTTCCAACCCTATCTTTTTCCAACCCTATCTTTTTCCAACCCCATCTTTTTTCCAACCCTTTCTTTTTCCAACCCTATCTTTTTTCCAACCCTATCTTTGTCCAACCCTATTTTTTTTCCCACCCTATATCTTTCCAACCCTATCTCTTTTCCAACCCTATCTTTTTCCAACCCTATCTTTTTTCCAACCCTAACTTTTTCCAACCCTATCTTTTTTCCAACCCTACCAACCCTATCTTTTTCAAACCGCTAACCCTATCTTTTTTCCAACCCAAACTTTTCCAACCCTACTCTTTTCCAACCATAACTTTTTCCAACCTATCTTTTTTCCAACCCTATTTGTTTCCAACCCTATCTTTTTCCAACCCTATCTTTTTCCAAACCCTATTCTTTCCACCTCTTTTTCCAACCCTATCTTTTTTCCAACCCTATCTTTTTCCAACCCTATCTTTTTCCAACCCTATCTTTTTCCAACCCTATCTTTATTCCAACCCTATCTTTCCAAACCCTATTTTTTCCAACCCTATTGTTTTACCATCCCTATCCTTTTCCAACCCTATCTTTTTTCCAACCCTATCTTTTTCCAACCCCATCTTTTTCCAACCCTAACTTTTACAATCTATCTTTTCCAACCCTATCTTATTTCCTACCCTATCTTTTTCCAACCCTATGTGTCCAACCCTATCTTTTCCCAACCCTATCTTTATTCCAACCTATCTTTTTTCCAACCCTTATCTTTTTTCCGAACCCTATCTGTTTCCAAGCCTATCTGTTTCCAAACCTATCTTTTTTCCCTAACCTAACTTTTTTCCCAATCCTATCTTTTTTTCCAACCTTATCTTTTCCAACCCCTATCTTTTTTCCAACCCTATCTGTTTATATCAACCCTATCTTTTTTCCAACCCATCTTTTTTCCAACCCTTAACTTTTTACAATCATATCTTTTTTCCAACCCTATCTTTTCCTACCCTATTCTTTTTTCCAACCCTTATGTTTGTCCAACCCTATATTTTCCCAACCCTATCTTTTATTCCAACCCTATCTTTTTTCCACCCTTATCTTTTTTCCAACGCCTATCTGTTCCAAGCCTATGCTGTTTCCAAAACTATTTTTTTCCAACCCTAAACTTTTTCCAATCCTATCTTTTTCCAACCCTAATCTTTTTTCCAACCCTATCTTTTTCCAACCCTATCTTTTTCCAACCCTATCTTTTTCAACCCTATCTTTTTCCAACCCTATCTTTTTTCCAACCCTTAACTTTTTACAATCCTATCTTTTTTCCAACCCTATCTTTTTCCTTTTACCCTATCTTTTTCAACCTATGGTTTTGTCCAACCCTATCTTTTTCCCAACCCTATCTTTTTCCAACCTATCTTTTTCCAACCCTTAATCTTTTTCCCAAACCCTATCTTTTTTCCAACCCCATCTTTTTCCAACCCTTTCTTTCCAACCCTATCTTTTTCCAACCCTATCTTTTTCCACCCTATCTTTTTTTCCAACCCTTTATCTTTTTCCAACCCTATTGTGTTTTACCAACCCCTATCTTTTTTCCAACCCTATCTTTTTTTCCCAACCTAACTTTTTACAATCCTATCTTTTTTCCAACCCTATCTTTTTCCTACCCTTATCTTTTTTCCAACCCTTATCTTTTTCCTACCTATCTTTTTTCCAACCCTATGTTTGTCAACCCTATCTTTTCCCAAACCCTATTCTTTATTCCAACCCTATTCTTTATCCAACCCTATCTTTTTTCCAACCCTATCTGTTTCCCAAGCTATCTGTTTCCAAAACCTTATCTTTTTTCCAACCCTTAACTTTTTCCAATCCTATCTTTTTCCAACCCTATCTTTTTCCAACCCTATCTTTTTCCAACCTATCTTTTTTTCCAACCCTATCTTTTTCCAACCCTATCTTTTTCCAACCCTATCTTTTTTCAAACCTATCTTTTTCCAACCCTATCTTTTTCCAAAACCCTATTGTTTTACCAACCCTATCTTTTTCCAACCCTATCTTTTTTCCAACCCTATCTTTTTCCAACCCTATCTTTTTTCCAACCCTAACTTTTTTTACAATCCTATCTTTTTTCCAACCCTATCTTTTTCCTACCCTATCTTTTTTCCAACCCTATGTTTGTCCAACCCTATCTTTTCCCACCCTATCTTTATTCCAACCCTATCTTTTTCCAACCCTATCTTTTTTCCAACCCTATCTTTTTCCAACCCCATCTGTTTTCCAAACCTTTTCTTTTCCAACCTATCTTTTTTCCAACCCTATCTTTGTCCAACCCTATCTTTTTTCCAACCCTATCTTTTTTCCAACCCTATCTTTTCCAAACCCTATCTTTTTTTCCAACCCTATCTGTTCCAAGCCTATCTGTTTCCAAACCTATCTTTTTTCCAACCCTAACTTTTTCCAATCCTATCTTTTTCCAACCCTATCTTTTCCAACCCTATCTTTTTTCCAACCCTATCTTTTTTCCAACCTTATCTTTTTCCAAACCTATCTTTTTTTCCAACCCTATCTTTTTCCAACCCTATCTTTTCAACCCTTATTGTACCAACCCTATCTTTTCCAACCTATCTTTTTTCCAACCCTATCTTTTTCAACCCCATCTTTTTTCCAACCCTAACTTTTTACAATCCTATCTTTTTCCATACCCTATCTTTTTCCTACCTATCTTTTTCCAACCCTATGGTTTGTCCAACCCTATCTTTTCCCAACCTGATCTTTATTCCAAACCCTATTTCTTTCCAACCTATCTTTTTTTTCCAACCCTATCTTTGTTCCAACCGCAACCCCATTCTTTTTTTCCAACCCTATCTTTTTTCCAACCCTATCTTTGTCCAACCCTTATCTTTTTTCCCAACCCTAACTTTTTCCAACCCTATCTTTTTTCAACCCTATCTTTTTCCAACCCCATCTGTTTTTTCCAAACCTTTCTTTTCCACCCTATCTTTTTTCCAACCCTCATCCTTTGTCCACCCTATCATTTTTTCCAACCCCTACTTTTTTCCAACCCTTATCTTTTTCCAACCCTATCTTTTTTCCAACCCTTATCTGCTTTTCCAAGGGCCTATCTTGTTTCCAAACCTATCTTTTTTCCAACCCTAACTTTTTCCCAATCCTATCTTTTTTTCCAACCCTTATCTTTTTTCCAACCCTTATCTTTTTCCAACCCTATCTTTTTTCCAACCTTTCTTTTTCCAACCCTACTTTTTTTCCAACCCTATCTTTTCCAACCCTATCTTTTTCCAACCCTATTGTTTTACCAACCCCTATCTTCTCTCCTCCAACCCTATCTTTTTTCCAACCCTATCTTTTTCCAACCCTATCTTTTTCCAACCCTAACTTTTTACAATCCTATCTTTTTTCCAACCCTATCTTTTTCCTACCCTATCTTTTTTCCAACCCTATGTTTGTCCAACCCTATCTTTTCCCAACCCTATCTTTATTCCAACCCTATCTTTTTCCAACCCTATCTTTTTTCCAACCCTATCTTTTTCCAACCCCATCTTTTTTTCCAACCTTTCTTTTTCCAACCCTATCTTGCTTCAACCCTATCTTTGTCCAACCCTATCTTTTTTCCAACCCTATCTTTTTTCCAACCCTATCTTTTTCCAACCCTATCTTTTTTTCCAACCTATCTTTTTCCTACCCTATTCTATTTTTCAACCCATGTTTGTCCCAACCCTATCTTTTCCCAACCCATCTTTATTCCAACCTATCTTTTTCCAACCCTATTTTCTTCCAAAACCCTATCTGTTTCCAAGCCTATCTTGTTTTTCCAAAACTATCTTTATTTCCAACCCTAACTTTTCCAATCCTATCTTTTTTCCAACCCTATCTTTTTTTCCAAACCCTATCTTTTCCAACCCTATTCTTTTTTCCAACCCATCCTTTTCCTCCAACCCTATTCTTTTTTCCAAACCTATCTTTTTCCAAACCTATCTTTTTCCCAACCCTATTGTTTTACCAACCCTATCTTTCCAACCTATCTTTTTTTCCAACCCTAAATCTTTTTTCCAACCCTATCTTTTTTCCAAACCCTAACTTTTTACAAATCCTATCTTTTTTTTCCAACCCTATCTTTTTTCCTACCCTATCTTTTTTCCAACCCCTATGTTTGTCCAAACCTATCTTTTCCCAACCTATCTTATTCCAACCCTATCTTTTTCCAACCCTACTCTTTTTTTCCAACCCCATCTTTTTTTCCAAACCTTTCTTTTTTCCACCCCTATCTTTTTTTTCCAACCCTATTTTGTCCAACCCAATTCTTTTTCAACCCTATCTTTTCCAACCCTATCTTTTCCTCCCTATTCTTTTTTCCAACCCTATCTGTTTCCAAGCCTATCTAGTTTCCAAACCCTATCTTTTTTCCAACCCTAAACTTTTTCCATCCTATGCCTCTTTTTCCAACCCTATCTTTTTCCAACCTATCTTTTTCCACCCTATCTTTTTTCCAACCCACTTTCCAACCCTATCCTTTTTTCCAAACCCTATCTTTTTCCAACCCTTTAATTCTTTTTTCCAACCCTATTGTTTTACCTAACCCTATCTTTTTCCAACCCGTATCCTTTTTTCCAAACCCTATCCTTTTTCCAACCCATCTTTTTCCAACCTAACTTTTTACAATCCTATCTTTTTTCCCAACCCTATCTTTTTCCTACCCTATCTTTTTCCAACCCTATGTTTGCTCCAAAACCCTATTGCTTTTCCCAACCCCTATCTTATTCCAACTATCTTTTTCCCAACCCTATCTTTTTTTCCAACCCTATCTGTTTCCAAGCCTATCTGCTTTCCCAAAACCTATCTTTTTTTCCAACCCTAACTTTTTCCAACCCCTATCTTTAAATTCCAACCTATTCTTTTTTCCAACCCTATCTTTTTCCAACCCCATCTTTTTTCCCAAACCTTTCCTTTCCAAACCTATCTTTTTTTCAACCCTATCTTTTTCCAACCTATCTTTTTCCAACCCCATCTTTTTCCCAACCCTAAACTTTTGTACAATTCCTATCTTTTTTCCAACCCTATCTTTTCCTACCCTATCTTTTTTCCAACCCTATGTTTGTCCAACCCTATCTTTTCCCAAACCCTATCTTTAATTCCAACCCTATTCTTTTTTCCAACCCTATCTTTTTTCCAACCCTATCTTTTTTCCAACCCCATCTTTTTCCCAATCCCATCTTTTTCCAAACCCTATCTTTGTCCAAACCCTATCTTTTTTCCAACCCTAATTTTTCCAACCCTATCTTTTTTCCAACCCTAAACTTTTACAATCCTATACTTTTTTCCAACCCTTATCTTTTTCCTACCCTATCTTTTTTTCCAACCCTATGTGTCAACCCTATCTTTTCCCAACCTATCTTTATTCCAAACCCTATCTTTTATCAACCCCTATTCTTTTTTCCAACCCTATCTGTTTCCAAGCCTAATCTGTTTCCAAAACCTATTCTTTTTCCAACCCTAACTTTCCAATCCTATCTTTTTTCCAAACCCTATCTTTTTCCAACCCTATCTTTTTCCAACCCTATTCTTTTTTTCCAAACCCTATCTTTTTCCAACCTATCTTTTTTCCAACCTATCTTTTTCCAACCCTATCTTTTTCCAAACCATTGTTTACCAACCCCTATTCTTTTTCCAACCCTATCTTTTTTCCAACCCCTATCTTTTTCCAACCCCATTCTTATTTCCAACCCTAACTTTTTTACAATCCTATTCTTATTTCCAACCCTATCTTTTTCCTACCCTATTCTTTTTTCCAACCCTATGTTTGTGCCAACCCTATCTTTTTCCCATAACCCTATCTTTATTCCAACCCTATCTTTTCCAACCCTATCTTTTTTCCAACCCTATCTGTTTCCAAGCCTAATCTGTTATCCAAACCTATCTTTTTCCAAACCCTAACTATTTTCCAATCCTATCCTTTTTTCCAACCCTATCTTTTTCCAACCCTATCTTTTTCCAACCCTATCTTTTTTTCCAACCCTATCTTTTTCCAACCCTTATCTTTTTTCCAACCCTATCTTTTTCCAACCCTAATTCTTTTTCCAACCCTATTGTTTACCCAACCCTATTATTTTTCCAAACCTATCTTTTTTCCAACCCTATCTTTTCCAACCCTATCTTTTTTCCAACCCTAACTTTTTTTACAATCCTATCTTTTTTCCAACCCATCTTTTTCACCCTACTTTTTTTCCAACCCTATGTTGTCCTAACCCTATCTTTTTCCCAACCCTATCTTTATTCCAACCCTATCTTTTTCCAAAACCCTATCTTTTTCCAACCCCATCTTTTTTTCCCAAAACCTTTTTTTTTTTTCTTTTTTTTTTTTTTCCCCAAAAAAAACCCCTTTATTTCTTTTTTTTTTTTCCAAACCCTATCTTTTTCCAACCTATCTTTTTCCAACCCTATTCTTTTTTTCCAACCCCTATCTTTTTCCAACCTATCTTTTTTTCCACCCTATCCTGTTCCAAGCCTACTGTTTCCAAACCTATCTTTTTCAACCCTAACTATTCTTCCCAATCCTATCTTTTTTCCAACCCTATCTTTTTCCAACCCTATCTTTTTCCAACCCTATCTTTTTTCCAACCCTATCTTTTTCCAACCCTATCTTTTTTCCAACCCTATCTTTTTTCCAACCCTATCTTTTTTCCCAACCTATTGTTTACCAACCCTATCTTTTTATCCCAACCCTATTCTTTTTTCCAAAACCCTATCTTCTTTTCAACCCCCAATCTTTTTTCCAACCTAAACTATTTACATCCTATTCTTTTTTTCCAAACCCTATCTTTTTCTACCCTATCTTTTTTCCCAACCCCTAGTTTGTCCAAACCCTATCTTTTCCCAACCCTATCTTATTCCAACCCTATCTTTTTCCAACCGTTATCTTTTTCCAACCCTAATCTGTTTCCAAGCCCTATCTGTTTCCCAAACCTATCTTTTTTCCAACCCTAACTTTTTCCAATCCTATCTTTTTTCCAACCCTATCTTTTTCCAACCCTATCTTTTCCAACCCTATCTTTTTTCCAACCCTATCTTTTTCCAACCCTATCTTTTTTCCAACCCTATCTTTTTCCAACCCTATCTTTTTCCAACCCTATTGTTTTACCAACCCTATCTTTTTTCCACCCTATCTTTTTTCCAACCCTATCTTTTTCCAACCCCATCTTTTTTTCCAACCTAACTTTTTACAATCCTATCTTTTTTTCCAACCCTATCTTTTTCCTACCCTATCTTTTTTCCAACCCTATGTTTGTCCAACCCTATCTTTTCCCAACCCTATCTTTATTCCAACCCTATCTTTTTCCAACCCTATCTTTTTTCCAACCCTATCTGTTTCCAAGCCTATCTGTTTCCAAACCTATCTTTTTTCCAACCCTAACTTTTTCCAATCCTATCTTTTTTCCAACCCTATCTTTTTCCACCCTATCATTTTTCCAACCTGAATTGTGTGAGTTCCTGATCTTTGTCTTCGCAAACCTCACTCGTAATCGTGCACGCCTAGCCTTCTGTTTCTTCTGACGTCACACGATCCTGCTTTTTTTCCCACCTACTCTTTTATTCCCCAAGACAGCGCTAGCCTCTTGTTTTTCACCGAACCTATCTCTCTTGGTCTGCTATACTTCCTCACTCTTTTTCAGAACCTTTAGTCCACTTTGTCCGACACCATCATCCATGCTTTAGTATAGCTCACACCTAGGAAGCGATTCAGATATTGATGACATTAAGATCAGGTGTTTATATATATATAATTATATATTTCGCGCCTATCTTATCTTTCTTATATCTTACTGGTTGCACCGAGATTCGTTTTAGCTAAAACCGCCTATCTTATTGCACACGCCGCATCATTCTTTTCCAACCCTATCGTTTTTTTCGACACACCTATCGCTGCTGTTCTCCAGCCTACATCTGTTCTCCAAACCTATCTTTTTTCCAACCCTAACTTTTTCCAATCCTATCTTTTGCTGTTTCAAACCCTATCTTTTTTCCCACCTATCTTTTTGCAACCCGTAGCGTCATCTTTGTTTCGGCGACTCTAAGACCCAGCTGTATCGCGTAAACCCTATCTTTTTTCCGCATATCCCTATCTTTTCCAACCTATTTTTTCCAATCCCTATTGTGTCTGTTAGCTTTTACCTTAAGGCGCTATCTTATTCCAACCCTATTCTTTTTCCAACGCCTATCCTTTCTCCCTATGTAACCCAGCTATCGTGCTGTCGCAAACCCTCCACAGTTCTTGAGCAATCCGAACACTCTTGTATGTTCAGAACTCAGAAAACTAATCATACACCTACCTAGCACCTCTCAGAAAAGCAGTTCCAGTCCTAAAGTGGTGGCTCTTTTCTCGCTAAGTCCGCCAAAGCCTTATGATTCTGTCCCAACCCTATATTTCTCCCGAACCAGCTATCTGTATTCTCAACCCTATCTCTTTTCCAAACCCTATCTTTTTTCCAACCTATCTTTTTCCCAAACCCCCATCTTTTTTCCAAAAGCCCTCAAAATTGACTGAGATTGTGCTACTTATCCACCTTTTCACAACCTCACTCTCTCCAAACTCCATATTCCTTACTAGACTAACAAAAACCACTTATCATTTCTCTTTCTGTTCTAATCCTCTATGCTTTTTTTTTTTTTTTTTTTTTAATTTTGTTGATGTTTTTTTTTTTTTTCATCTTTTTTTGTATATTTATTTTTTTTATTGTGTGTAGTCTGGTATGATTTATTATTTTGGTCTGTGGTCACATTTTTCGAGTTACGCAGAATTCATCACTCAATATACCATTGCAGTTGTAAGTAAATACTCGGGTCATTTCTTTGTTTATGACGTGTACATTCGTGCTTTATAGTGGTTTTTTTTTCTTTGGCAATTTGTCTCTGTACAATTTATTTTTTTGTAATTATTTTATTCTTCGCTTTTTCTGTTCCTATTTTTTTTAAATAAATAAAAAGAGAAGTAAAATTCTTTATTTTTCTTTTCTCCCTTGTTTCTAATAACATTAGTGGGTCATAGTTGCATTTTCTATTTGTGTATGTCTTTCACTGGATAGCGCAAAATGATTCCTTAGTGTTCTGCATTGTCGATGTTTCTTGTAATGGATTTAATGAAATTATGTTTTTTTGAAGAAATACTCACTGTGACTAATTATTTTTCTGTTTTTTATTTTTTTTTTTGCTAGTTGACAATGACTTGATGGCTTTCTTGTACTATGGTGATTTTTCTAGATATATACATTACTGTGAATTTTTAAAAGAGAATCGAATAGAATTCTAATATTAGATAAATTAAGGTCTCTATTTTTTATTGTTTTTAGGTAATAATTCTAGGAATTTGACAATTAATTAAATTGTAATACTTTTTTTGTTATTATTTTTTTTTAATTCTTGTTCATACATATTGTATATATTACTCAGTTTTTGTGTCTCTTGGTGTCTATTGTTAATAAGTTGAATTTTTTTTTTTTTTATTTTCAAAGAACATGTGTACATTTTTATTTTTTGATATTTTTCAATATTTATTTCACTTTTCCCATCCCTTTTTTCTTTTTTTTTTTTATCTCTTTTCTCCTTGAGTTCTGCCGTAAAAATTCTTTGCTGTGTTCTTTGATTCCTTAATTCATTTTTGCTGTTCATTTGTATATTATTTTTGTGGGTTTTTATTGTGTAGTGCAGAGCTTGTCATGCTCCGTCCCTAGTATTTATTTTTTTATCTTTTTCCTTAATACTATATTTTTTTTGAGATATAACATGATTAAGGGTAGTGTCTAGATAAATGGAGTTTAATTTTTGTGCTGTAAAATTTTTTTGTATCTCTTCTACTATTCATTTATATTTTTTTTTTGTTGTGTCACATTCCTTTTTTTAATTTATCCTTTTTTTACTTTTTATTTTCTGTTTTTTTTTTTTTTTTTTATTGTTCTATTTTAGAACATTTGTTTTACGGGGTTGTGTTTTTTTTTTTTTTTTTATTTTTTTGGTGTGTGGTTGTGTGGGCGCGGCGCCGGAGAGTCGGTTTTATGAAAGTTTGAACACTTTATTTTTATTGCCTAACCCTAATCTTTTATTCCTCTCAAGCCTATCTGCTTCAAGCCTATCTTTTCAAACCAACTAATCTTTTCCCAACCTACCTTTTTCCATTAGCTGATCTATTTACTTTTTCGCTATGATAGCTAAGCCCTATCTGCTCTCAATCTTCCTCAATCTTTATTATCCAAACCGCTATCTCTGTTTTTCGAGTATCCTGAGCATTCCTTATTCTTGTTACTCAACTCAATCAAAGATGTTTGGTGTCTATACCGCTAATCTTTTTCCAACCCTATCTTTTTTTACACAGCTAACCTAGTGTTTTTGACACAGTAACCACGTGGATCGTATGTTTTCCGCGAGACCCTGACTTCCTTTTTTCTCCAAGACCCATAAATATCATTATGATTCCAACGCTTTTTCCATTCTCTTTTTCGCATACCCAGCTAACTTTTTTACAATCCATCCTTTATTTCGCAACGCAGTGATTCAAAGTTATTTCCACAAATTTCTAATGGGAAATATTTTTTATAGCAACCTCACTAAATTGTCTCGTCGAGACCGGACTCCCTAATCGTGTCGACGGCTACTGCAACTAGTTTATCCACACCCCTAGCTTTAATTCCAACCACATTGGAACTCTTTTTTTCCGACGTCTCACTCACTGTTTCCATATTAAACTGTATACGTCGCAATATATTCCTTAACTCCTTAGGGTAGGTTTGTGAGAGTCCTATCCTTCTTAGTGTTCAAACCCGTCACAATCTTTTTACCTACACCCCTATTTACAATATAAATAACACATCTCTATCATCTTTCTCTCCAACCCCTATCTTCTTCCATAACCTATCTTTTTTCACAACCCTAAAGACATTGTATACAATTCCCATAGTCTTTTTTCCGATAACATCTCAGTTATAGGTGCTCGAGTCACCAACCTCAAATAATATATTTTCTTCACACACATCTTTTTTCAAATCTACATTGCCTATTCGTGTGTCTACCGACGTGAGTTTTATATAGCAGCACTAAACCACTATACTTTTCTAGCAAATCCTATCTTTTTTGCGCAGGAATCCCTCACCCTTTATTCTCACTTACCCACTGAGCATAGTGATTTATTTACCATCCTGTTTTTTCCGCCATTACCCCTTCCTATGTTTGTTCAACCTATCTTTTGTCCCAACCTATCCATTTGACATTCAGCAACCCTAGAATCTTTTTTCTCCCAACCCTATCTTTTTTCCAACCTATCTTTTCCAAACCCCATCTTTTTTTCCAAACTTTCTTTTTTCAACCTAATCATTAGTTCCCTATTACGACGTCCTATATCTTTAGTCCACACCTGAAATCAATTTATAGTTTCAACTCCCAACCTACTCTTTTTCCAGACCCTAGTCTCTTATTCACACACTCCTGTTTTCACCAACTACGCCTATGCGGTGTTCAGCAAACCTAAATACGTCTATATTTTACAAACGCCACTGAACTTGTTTTCCTAATCCCGTTATGCCTCATATTCCTTTCCAACCCTAGTCTTTGTCACAAACCCTGACTCATTTGTGTACACTTCACAACCCTATTATACTCCAAACGCAGCTATCTTTATCACACACGAAACAATATGGTCGTATTGTTCCAAGTCGGCGTAAAGTGATCATTTTACAAAACCCTATTTCATTTGTCTCAACCTTATTGGTTTTGATTCACCCTAGATTCGTCACTTCTTTCATTATCAAACCCTATCCTCTTCTCTTCACCACCATCTATATTCTACCACACTCTTTTTCTCCATAACAACTTCATTACACCACCTTACAATCGGCTTATAGTCTTTTTTTCCAACGCGATCTCTTTTCCTACTCCTTATAATACCTCCTTTTTTCAACACCTAGTGTTTGGTCCTCAACCCTATCATTTCCCAACCTATCTTTATATCTCAACCGCTATCGTGATATTACCAACCTTTATAGTCGTTTCTGTGTTTTTCCAAACCTTACTAAATCATGGATCATTATTATCCAACCGCCATCCTATCTCTATCTCCAAACTATCTTTTGTATGTCAGACGATTCTTTTGTTCCTTAATTACAGCTCTCTATAATTTTTTTTATTTAACAGCTTTATCCAACTCCTAATTTACCTAGATAGATCGGTTTTTATTCCAAACACCTACAACTTTTACGAGTATTATTTGTCTCTACAACCCACTTATCTTGTTCCTATACTCTCTAATCTTTTTCACATTACCCTATCTTTTTTCCATGAGCGGAGTGTGTTCCAACTACTATTATTCTTTTTTTCTCGCACACTACAATTTTGTCAACCTACCCTTTTTTCAACAACCCTATTTCGTCTATTCATACCCCTATCTCTCTTTTTAACCAACACCAACTAGGGTGTCTCCAACCCACTATTTGTCAACCATTATTAGACGTTTTGTTCCATACCCCTATCTCTCTTCTTATCCAACCCCTTAAAATTTCCAAACCCTACTCCTTTTCACACATTTCCGACTCTGTTTTTTCCAAGCCTATGCTGCTCTCTAGAAGTACATTCCTTTGTTTGTCCAAACCTAACTTTTTTCCAATCCTTCTTTGTTTTCCAATCCTATCTCTTTTTCTATATCTAATATACCAACCGCCCCTAATCTTTTTTCCAACCCTATCTTTTTCCAACCCTATCTGTTTTCTCAACCCTATCTTCTTCTTCCTAACCTTTCTTATTCTTTGTTATTTCCATAACTGATGTAAATTTTCTACATCTTTTCTTAATACCACTCTTTTCCCACCCCATCTTGTGCAAATACCCTAGTCGTTTTCCACCCACACTTTTTTCGAGAAAAATATTTTACGATATAATCGATCTCAGAGCTTAACTTTTTCCCTAACTCCTACACTTTTGTTTAGCACAAGCCTATATTCTTTTACAACCCCTCACTCTTTTTCAGCTAGTCTACTTAGTTCTGATTGTCCAACCCTAGTCTTTTTCCAACCCCTATCTTTTTTCCACCACCCTAACTTTTTACAAACCTATCTTTTTTCCAATCCTAATCTTTTTTCCAACCCTATCTTTTTCCAACGCCTATCTTTTTTTCCAAGCCTAACTTTTTACTAATTCTATCTTTATTCCAAACCTATAACTTTCTTCCGAACCCTATCTTTTTCCAACCCCTATACCATTTTTTTCAACCCCTTTCTTTTTCCAAGAACCTTTCTTTTCCCAACGCCTATCTTATTTCCCAACCCTACTTTGTTCACCTAGTTTTCCACACCCTATATTCTTTTCCAACCGCTATAATAAACTCTTATCCAACCCTATCTCTTTTCCAACCCTACGGTTTTTTCCAACCTATCTTTTTTCCAACCCTAAAACTTTTTCCGAACCCTAATCTTTTTTTTCGCCAAACCCCTATTTGTTTCCAACCCTATCTTTTTTCCAACGCCTATCTTTTTCCACCCTATCTTTTTTCCAACCCTAACTTTTCCAACCCTATCTTTTTCCAACCCGTACGACTTTTTGTCCAACCCTCAGTTTTTTTCCGAACCCTATCTGTTTCACAACGGCCCCAGTGTTTCTGAACCAATGGTGGCAGAGCCCATTTCCAACCTCCTATTCGCTTTTTACCAAATCCTAATTCTTCTTCCCCAACCCTATCTTTTTCCAACCCTATCTTTTTTCCAACCCTAACTTTTTTCTAATTCTATCTTTTTTTCCGCGAAAAGCCTAACTTTTTATTGCCAACCACTATCTGTTTCCAACCGCCTAGCTGTTTGTTCATACTCTCTAAATCTCGTTCACATACATTTATAGGCAACCCCTCTTTCTTTTTTCCCATAGCTCTAAAATCTATCTTTTCCCACAACCGGTGAGTATGTGATTATATGTCCAAACCCTATCTTTTCTTCACGAAGCCTATTTTACTTACTTCCCATTGGGATCTTGTCCGCTCTTCAACCCTAATCTCTTTCCAAATCGCCTATCTTTTCCAACCTATCTTTTTTCCAACGCCTAAGTCCTATGTGTTGCACAAGGGTGTATTGCCTTATCTTCTCTCCAGACGCTGAGTGTATGTTTCCGAACTGCTAATCTTTTTTCACTAACCCTATCTTTTTTCTACATCGAGGTTTTTTCCAACCCTAACTTTATTCCAACCCTATCTTTTTTCCAACCGACTCTAGAGCTTATATACACAAACCCTTATCTTTTTTACATTTCCAATAGCCCATCACTCACGTGGTTCTCGCGAAAGCGTACTCTTTTTCCAAACCTATCTTTTTGGCGCAATCCTCTATCAACATTTATTCCAACCGCACTATCGTATTTTTTCCCAAACCCCTAGACTTTTTTCGCAGACCCTATCTTTTTTCCAACCCTATTTGTTTTCCAACAATGAGTGTGGCAATGTAGCTGCGGTAAACCAACCCTTATCTTTTTTCGCTCAAAATCACCCATCCTAATATATCACGCACACGCAACCCCCTTAACTTTTCCAACCCTATTTTTCGCAACCCTAACTTTTTCCATCCCTATCTCTTGTTTTTCCAACCCTATGCTCGTTCCCAAGCCTATTGTCCCTTGACACTAACACCTATTTCAGTCGCGAACCTTCTGTACACCTTTTTTCCAATCCTAATCTTTTTTCAACACTCGTAGTCTTTTCTCTCTCTCGAGACCCTTAGTTTGTTCGACCGCTCAATCTTTTTCCAAGCCATATCTGTTTATGCTTACAGCCTAATCTACTTTTATCCAACCCTTATCAGTGTTTTTCGCGAGAGTTTTTCCCAACCCTATTTTTCTCCAACCCCTCTATCTTTTTCCAACCAATACCACTCTGAATCTCCAATCTTATTTTTCCACACCCTATCTTTTACTATCCAGCTCATCTATTTTCACACACCCTACTTTTTCTATATCTCTTATTCTTTTTTCACCTACAACCTACTCTGTCTTTCCCAACCCCCATCTTTTGTGGTGCAGACTATCTTTTGTCCAAACTGAGGGGAGTCTTGGGTTGCTCGAACCCTTATCTTATTCCAACCCTAAGGTGCGTTTGTCGGGAGGTGGTGTCCAACCTTAATCTTTTCCCACCTTATGTTCTTTTTTCCACCCTATCAAGATTTCCCCCCACCAGCCAGAAAATATTTTTTGCAAAAGGTGCCAACCCTAGGCTATAATCTGTCGGCTACTCTTCTGGGAAGGTTCATCACAAAGTAGATGTTGGAACAGATTGTTGCTAGGGGAATTGGGGAGAGAAGTGGGGCGATTTTTTCCAACCCTAAGGTCTTTTTGCCCAACCCTATCTTTTTTCCAACCTAAACTTTTTCGCAACCCTATCTTTTTTGTTTTTTCCCAACCTCAGTAGCATTGGGTGGAGGGTTGGGGATGGGGGAGTGTGGGGGGATGCAGGGGCGGGGCGCTCACAGCTGGTGTCGTAATTTCCATACCCACTACGGGTGTTTTCAGTTTTTTTGTGTTGAAAAGTAGGTAACTATAATGCGCTTTAACTAAAGAATTAGCTGGATATTGTTTACAGGGTCGTTAACTGTGTGGCCGGTTGAGGGTTTGTTCCATTTTGGGTTCCCTTGCCAGCCATGTACCCTGCTTTTTTCCTACTTGAAAATGCATCACCTGTATGTCTTACCCAAAACCTCCCTCCTTGGGCTCTAGTGTCATGCCATAACGTCAGGAGAGTGTCCTTGTTTTTGAAGAACCACCAGCTGCGAGTGATTGAAGAGATGGCCACCTGGAGCATACACACTGTATGAGAGAGGTTGGTTTTGTAAGCATCTATGGCTATATGGTGGATATAAGGCGGCGGAGGCACCCAACAGCCCACAAGGGAGGCGTGGATCTGTTTTGACAGACACTTCACGCTCCCAACACGGTTTGCTCGAGGAGAGATAGTGTTAAGCGCCTATCATGTAAACAATATATAAATGGTCAATGTCAACTCTTCTAATCACTATCCCACTTCAGTGCAATGTGCGAACTATCTCACGAAGCAACATTTTTGTACAGATCACTAATCCTCTCTTTCTTCTATCGAAAATTATGACAGACTTCTATCGGTCATATCATTGCCTGGTTTATGGCTACTTAAGGCAGGAGCAGCTAACGTTGGTGAGTCTATTATAGCATTCAGTTGAGATGAAACTGAAATTGCTCTTGCCACAAGAGATTGCTCTATCCAGACCCCAAAGGGCCGGTACTAAGGCTCCCCGGAAGATTTTCTATACGTCGGTTTTTCTCGAGGGCTTGATACTTACTAACATTGCCATTCTCTTGGACTATGGCTTCTGTATGGACTTGATTCGCTGGGTTTCTGTGACTTTTTTATTTTACATTTATGGAATGTCTTGATAAATTGGGTGGTAACTACTTTATTATTCTTTATGATTTTTTTTCAAATAAAAAACAGCTACATACACATCACGTATATTTTAAGTCTTCATGTTATATACTATTCAAACAACAGGATGATAATACGGAAAGTTCAATTATGTATACACACACTAAAAATATTTGAGAGCTAGACTATTAGTAATTAAATACAGGTAATTATTACATGGCAGCAACAGAGCACAAAGCTGTTCAAGCTAGACATAGACTAGTATGCGAGTAACACAGTATCTAAAATTTATTACAATAATACGAGTTTTTTTTACAACAGGGGGGTACTTAGATCTATAAAAGATAGGTTTCATAAAGTACACTGGAACACAACAAACATCGCTAGCAAAAATTACAATTCACAAGTACTGTCATTTACCATTAGTGGCAGAGGTTGGGGGTCAGCTGGTACCTATACGTACACAGAGCATTGGGGGGCGTCAGCCTTGTTACTATAGTATACAGAGCATTGGGGGGTCAGCTGTTAATATAAGTACAACAGAAGCATTGAGGGGTCAAGCTTTTACTATAAGTACAGCAGCAGCATTGGGGGGCTTAGCTGTTTGCTATAGTGCACAGAGTGTTGGGGGGGTCAGCTGTTACTATAAAGTACACAGAGCATTGTGGGGGGTCAGCTGTTACTATAAGTGCACAGAAGCATTGTGGGGGTTGCAAGCTGTTACTAAGTAACCTCAGAGTGTTGGGGGGTCAGCTGTTACTACTAAAAGTACACAGAGTGTTGGGGGGGTCAGCTGTCACTATCAAGTACACAGAGTGTTTGGGGGGTCGCTGTTCCAAAGTACACGAGCATTGTGGGGGGTCAGCTGTTTACTATAAGTACACACAGATTGGGGGGTTCAGCTGTTATCTGAAGTGCACAAGAGCAATTGGGGGGTTCAGCTGTTTCTAATACACAGAGCTTTGTGGGGGGGGTCAGCTGTTACTTAATAAGTTGCAGCAGAGCATTGGGGGACAAGCTGCGTACTACTATGCAAGTGCTTTGGGCCTACAGGGTCTGCTAATTTAATTAGTGCATAACAGCTGGCATATACAGGGGTGGGGTCTACATTTTATCATACAGTTTTTTTTTTTAGCAACAGCGGGGTACTTAGATTGTTACAAGACAGGTTTTCATAAAAGTACACTGGAACACATTACAAACATCGCTTGCAACAATTACAATTCACCAAGTAACTGTTCAATTACCATTAGCTGTATCGGCAAGAGGTTGGGGGGGTCAGCTGTTACTATAAGTACACAGAAGCATTGGGGGGTCAGCTGTTACTAAGTACACAGAGCATTGTGGGGGTCAGCCTGTTACTAAGTACGATACAGAGCGGCATGTTGGGGGGTCCATAGCCTTATTATAAGTGTATGCACAGCAGCCAGCGTTCGTGTTGTGAGTAGATGCTTGGGACTATGGGAGATATTTAATTGTTGGCATGCAGGCATGGGGGAGCTCAGCTGCTCTAACTTTAAGCATATTCTCAGTTACAAAAGCAGCTGCGACGCTCACTATGAGAGAGAGGGGGGTTTCAGACTGTCTACTTTAAGTAACAGAGAGCCATTGTGGGCGTCATTATGTCACCTGTAAGCTATAAGTACAAGATGACCCACACCAGAGGGGTTTCGGATTGGTTTGTTAGGCGCGCACGTCGTAGATGGTTATCTATCACACAAAACACTTGTGGGGGAGGGGAGCTGAGTTACTATACGTGCACAGAGCATTGTGGGGGAGGTGGGAGACGTCGATTACTACACAAACAGTAGATGGAAACATCCTGGAGACTACTGAAGATTATGAGAGGTGGGGAGTGATGTCAGCGGTTGTCTCAACTAATAAGAGGTGCAGAAGACGAGCGAGCGTTATGGGCGGTCCCAAGGCTTACAGTTTACTTCCATTAAGCATGCACAAGCATGGGGAGTCAGCGTTACTAATAAGTACAAAGAGCATTGTGGGGGGTCAGCTGTTACTAAGTACAAGTTGAGCGGCGAGAGATCATTCTGATTAATCAAAATAGAAGTACCAAACCAGAGTTGGGTCAGTGGGCTTCTTTCACGCGGGTCAGGTCTGTCACCTGTTAATATTAGTAATATTTTTAACATGTAGCTCGTTCAGGGGGGCTCAATAAAGTCACTACGTTACTATATGAAGTACACTATGGGAGCATTGTGGGGGCTCAGCTCCCTGTATGTATACTATATAAGTACAAACACAGCATCATATATATAGATGTGAGAGGGCGCTTTATTATTCAGGCTTGTTATAGCTGCAGGAGAATGAATCAGGATTGTAAAATGAAATATAATTAAAAGGTATAACATAAGATACACAGAGCAGTTATGATGTGGTGGGGGGTCAGCTGTTAAACTTATTAACTAAGGTCCATAGTGTCCACTAATATGGTTTGCTACAAGAAAAAACCATTTCGCTTCGCGCGCTCACAGTAACCGAGGGATATTCGCCCACTGACTAGTAGGTGTGTACCCCCCTTTCTTATATATATTACTATATTATAACTCCAGAGCAAACCAGCAACGCAAGGTAGTCAGTGGCGCTGATACATGCTAATAAGGGTAAGTGGCCCGGTATAATATCATAAAACAAGATCACTTAAGACCAGGTGGTACCACCTCCATAGCATCATACAAAGGAGAGAAACACTCAGACAAGGGGTGAACCACCTCTCGCTTGTGGTTAACCAATATAATATATACCACAACCTCCTAAATCACCAAGTATCGCGGATTTCTGCACCCTCCATGCTATTTTATCCTGGCTACACATATGATAATCTAGCACTCGAGAGCGAGAAACTTGTGTGTTATTCATCACTGCCTATAAAATGTATAACCAAATAAAATCAGGTAACCCAGACCAGGTACCCATCCTGCTTATGTACCAATAATAAAAAGCAGACCCCCAATAACCTGTGTGTGCCTCTATAAAGGCTATTAGTAAATAATAGTCAAGAATATATATAAGGACCATCAATGACACAATAGGCCCAAATTAGCATAGCTAAAGGCAATGACAACAATAATCAGAATCCTCACGACAAATGAGAATTAGAGGGCCCCTATTGGACATGTAAGAAAATGACAATATACTATTGGATCAGCCAAAGATATCACCCAGACAATGAAATGTAGGGAATTAGAGGGCCTATACAGACCTGTAGAAACCTGGGACATATAACTGTATTTGGATCAGTAAATGAAAATCCTATGAACAATTGAGAGAGATTAAGAGGGCCAACACATGATGGCATCTCACCACATGACACTAAAATAGTAAATGCAAATTACACTATGCACTGTGGGCGGCCAATAATCGTATGTCACTATTAATTAATATCATAGCTCACTATATATTTTATTAATCAGACCCGAGAAGCCATCGTGATCTGAACTTGTCTATTACGATAACTACCATCACGTGCCTATCACCTCTATACTAAGCTATTGGGTCAAATAGACACCCCCTTGCTAAATTGTAAAATGTCCGAAGAGTGATAATAAATGATACAGATCCTGAGAGTAAGTGGCTACTGGTTTAATGCTCCCGTTTGCTAGCACTCACACATTGTGCTGATGATAAAGTATATTAAAAAGCGCTAGGACCAACCAGACACACACGCGCTCCCCCTGCTTTTATGTTTATTCACTAATAAAAAATCAGACCCAGCCCAGGTATCCCCCTGCTTTAATTGAAGCAATATAAACAATCAAGACCCAAGCTTCTGTCAATTACACCAGGTATCCCCCTGCTATATTGATACATAATAACAAACAGACACCAGCTACCCATGGATCTCGCCACCTGCCTTGAATAACATGCAGAGATATATGAATAGTTCCTCAAGACCACAGGACCAGAGCAGTGACCTCCTCCGGCTATATGTTACCCGAAATTAGCAATAAAAGCAAGACCATCTTATAGCTACTCGTAGGCCTTCATGAATCTCATAAGCTATTAGTAAATAAATAGTAAGTAGAGTACCCCACAGACCACACGGCCAAAATCTTAGCAGGAGAAGCATAAAAGGGTACGAAGACAATACATCAGAACCACAGACAATGAGAGGATTAGACAGGCCCAGACGATGTGGACAACTAGTCACCACAATACACTAATAGAGGATTAGTCTGCAATCATACATAGTGGCCCCAAGTATGCACCTAATAATAGCAATATCAGACCAAAGAGCCCCGCCCTATCTACTAGTCGCAGTAAACCATGGGAGTGGATCAACCCCCACTCTTATAATTTTACAGCTATCTCAGTATATCTTCTTCCAAAAACCCTGGCCGGTAAATGGCATAAATGAACGTCGAGGTATGTAACGCAATAATCAAAACCAGAAGCCTCGAGACGGAGGCATTTGAGGCACACTCCGCTGCCACGGAGTCAGCTGTATTTACTGGTTAATAAATAGAATATCTTAAATTCAAAAAAAATTATCCGCAGCAGACAAGGTATCCCCCCGTGCGCTTTACTCTATCTAATTAAATAAAGAGTATGCCAGACCCCCAGACCAGGTTCGCGCCCTCAATTTCCTCCGTGCTTAAGCCCAGCAATAATAAAATCAGACGCCACTACCAGACAGAGAAGTATCCCCGCTCGCTCAAGCGATGTACTTAATCTCTTAAGCGGCAATAATAAAACAGGACACGCCGAACAGGTATTCTTCTAGCACTGGCTTTGTAACTCGCAGCAATAATAAATCCGAGGCAGCCAGACGGACACGCGTGCCTCTTCGCGGCGGAGAGAGCTGACTCTCAGACAGAGGATATAAGACACACATAGCATAACTATAAGTTTTTATCCCATGGCCATCTCTGCTTTGCGCAGAGAAGAGAGCGCTGTAATTAAACTAATGGACTGATAGACGTACCCAGACTTGATGAGCCCAATTATACACGTGTAGTCTAAAGGCAAAGACAATATTGTCAATCAGTACAATGCATGAACATGAGGAGAGGATCTAGATAAGGCCCAGTGAACAACGTGAGCATCTCACCACATACACTAATGGATCGTCTGCATACACACCAAGGAAAGTGCCTGCCAAAGGTAAATTTGGCGGAGCATAATTATTAAGCAATATCGAGCACCACAGAGCCCCACTAATTATATAACTGCAGTGAACTCAATGTGCCAATAATCCGCTACCTCCGTTATACAGCAGTTGTCTTTTTGTTGGGTCAATTTATTTACCAGAGTTTTTCGCTTCAACACATTAGTTATCTTCCACACCCCCTGTTATATGTAACCTAATAATAAACCAGACCCGAGACCGAGGCAGCCTCCTGCTGTAATTGCAGTCAATAATGAAACCAGACCCGCAGACACAAGGCGGCCCCTGCTTATATGTACCAATAATAAAACACGACCCCAGACCAGGCGGCCGCCTGCTATGTCCAATAATAAAACAGACAACAGAACAGATATCCCCCCTGTTTATTGAACAAATAACTAAAATAGACCCAGACCAGGTATCCCCCCTGCTATAAGATGTTAACCAATAATAACACCAAACCCCAGACTAGGGCCCCCCCCTGCTTTATGTAGCCAATAATAAGATCAGACCCCCAGTTAGGCACCCCCCTGCTTTATGTATCACACACAAATTATAAACCGACACGCCAATTGACTATACCCCCTGCTCTCTATTGAGCAGATATTTTATACATAAACTCACAGACCCCAGTAACTAGGCAGCTCCTACCATCCTGCCTTATATTGTAGCACAAATAATGAAATCTAGACCCCGCGAGAACCACAGGTATCTTACCCTCGCTTTAATGTACATAAATATAAGAGCAGACGCCTCAGAAAGCAGCAGTGGACTCTATAAAGCTTTTGTCATACAATGAGTATATATAGCTAATTAGGTAATACCACGCCAAGAGCTGAATGGCCAAATCACGCAATATGCTAGAATGCGCGATTAACTATTATAATCTATCATGACACCCAACGGCGGAGGTAGTGACTATACTCCCTCACATGCTGGACGTATCTAAATGTCATGATCGCCAGACAATGTAGAGGATTATCAAGAGAGGGGCCCCAGAAGCACAATGTACAGACACTTACCCTGTGATCAATTATACTATTGTATATCAATCAGAAGAAATCCAGACAATGAGGTGGATACAAGGATGTAAGAGGCCAGCATGTAGGCATCTCAAACACATGCACTAATAGAGGATGTCTGTTCAATGTATCACACATATTGCTCACAGCCTGCAGTGCGCGCCCCAATGTATATAACGTAGTCCCATTTGTATATATCAGACACTCAGAGCCCCCCTATTCTCGGTGCAGTACCACATAGAACCCGCCACTCTATACAGCAGCTAATTAGTTTTTTCCGCCCTAGAGCTATATCACTGTACCAAATCAACTATAATAACTCAGTCCCTCAGACAGCGATGGCGCCAAACCGTGCGGAGATTGAACACCAATTAATAAAACCAAGACCTTACCAGACCAAGGTATCCCCCTCTTATTGCAGCAATAATAACACATCTATGTACACACACCAGACCAAGCTCACCCCCCCTGCTACTATGTATGAGTGACCATATTAAATAATAATCTAGACCAGCCAGACCAGTTTATTCCTGTATACACCCAGCCTGCTCATACCTTGTGAGCCCCTTTAAATATTTAAAAAACGAGAGCCAGTAGCCAGGTGATATCATCCACCCTAGCTAATATTTACCAATAATTATAATAAAACCAGACCTACAACTGACAAGGTATTTACCCCCCTGCTAATATTGTATGCCATAATATATAAAATTTATAATCAGACCCAGACCGTCAGGATCAATACCCTACCTAGCTATATGTACAATAATAAAAAGCAATAGACCCCACCCTGTGGAAATCAGCTCTATAATAGCTATTGCTATGTACCAAAATTTATATGTAAGTCAGAAGTCTCCATTGAGGATACCATGTTAACACAAAATTGCACATAGCTAATAGGCGAATGACGAGGATACATTTCATATCAGACACGCACAGATTCATAATGAAGAGGATTAACAAGGCGACCACGGCGGAGAGCCAGAGTGAAGGATCACCTGTGACATATACTTTGGACAGAAGAATCCAGACAATGAGAAGATTAGAGGCCCAGACATGTGGCAATCTCAACCACATACACTAAATAGTATTCTCGCAATACAATGCAGGATGGCTCTCTCTTTCGAGACTCATTGTCACTAATGGAGAATTTAATACCTCTATGGTTAACCCTACAGCGCCAGCACACCCGCCCGATCTACTGGCCAGTAACCTCAGCAGAGGTACCCCACCCCACTCTATGAAGGTAATCGCGTATTCAGGCATCCTCAGCGTGTTATTATATATGGTATTAAACCTCTTACTAAGATAAACCAGAACACGAGGTGGATAGTGCTGAGTAACAGAGCCCCGCTGCCTTATGTGCACTGATGCAACTAACACAATTTCTAAGTACCCCCAGAGCAGATCGCCGACCCACACGCTGCTCCTCTATTGCTAGACAAATAATAAAGACAGTATCCCCAGAACTAGGAGGCAATTTACCATTCCACACACTCTTGCATCTTTCACTTGCGACAATTAATCCAAATCACCGGCCCAGAACCAGGCCCCGCTCATGCATATATTATGCTCAGTTCTATATTTAATGAGTAAAGTATGGGCAGACCCCAGACCAGGTATCCCCCCTTGAGCTTTAAATATATAATGTTAATTCTCAAAAATAACACAACTCAGACTCTCACAATATATCCATAATAGGCGATATTAGACAGCTTTAAAAGACTAATTTAATTAATATATAGTATAGCAGTAAGTTAGAATAATACCCAAGACCATGGCCCAAATAGCAGACTTAAGGCTTGAATTAAGACAAAATGACAATCATCACAACCCAGACATCTTGAGGAGAATTGGAGAGGTGCCCTTAGAAGCACTGTAGACCAGCTGTGGGACATATACTGATGTGGGAATTTAGTCAGAAGAATCGCAGACATAGTGAAGATTGATGGAGAGAGGGGAACTGCAGAGCGTAAATTGGATGGTCATTACTCCGCCACCACATACAGAGACTAGGATTTTGGGCAGATGTCTGCAAAATTACATATGTCTATGCTAGGCCGCCGCTGACCAATGTATGCACCAACTAAGAGAATAAAAATTAAATATTCAAGACCACATATGAGACCAACTATCTACTGTCAGTAAACCCATAGGTGCCCCCCCAACTCTCTCACACAGAGCATTTATTAGATCAAACCACCTATGCGACTATACCAAAATTTAATACTTCAATAATAGAGAGACCAAGCAGCCTCAAGGCCAGGCGATCCCCCTGCTGTATTGCAGCATGGCATAATAAAACACCACGACCCAGGCATAATCCTAGGCGCAGCCCCCCGCTATTATGGGTACCACAATAATATATATTATCTCAGACACGAGAGGACAAGGCAGAATCGGCATCCGCACCATGACTGTAGCTAGTTCACCAAAATGAGAGAGCAGAGGCATTCGACCCCAGAGCTGGTATCCTTCACAAGGCGGGTTAATCGATGGGTCTTGCGCGCGCTGCTCTGAGTTGAGTCTATCTAATATAATAGATCAAGATCCCACACACGTATGATCCCCCCTGCTATATGTAACATAGAGAAACCAAAACCAGCTATGATCTCAGGAGTGGGACCTACACCTAATCTTATCAGTGACCGATGAGTATTATTATAATAAAGGCAGCACTTGAGATGCGCCACCTCTTTTGCATATTAATGATATCTCAATTATAAGACACAGCACCAACCCAATATACACTGCACCGCAGCGTTAGCTTAAATTTGCAGCAATACCTCTAGAGAAGAGACACACACCAGAATCCTGCACGCAGTTCTGCTTTCTCCCTGATTATTTTCACCTAAATATATATAGAAGCTAATTTACTTTTATATGACCCAGTGGTTCATTTAGTCAGCCTCTATTTTATTAATATGCATTCGTAAACATAGTAAGTAGACACCGCCATGACCTCCATGGCCCAAACAATGTTCACACTAGATCTAAATGGCATATAGAACATATTATCATGGAGCCGCTAGGCACAAAAGGATTAGAGGGCCCCAGGGAGCGTTAGCACACCCACTGATTGACATAACACTATTGTATCAGCATAGACAATACCAATGAGAGGATAGAGACCCAAGACATATGGCAATCTCACGACATTGATGAATAAGCGACATAGAGCGAGAGGGAATATGGTATGTCCTGCAATACAATAGCGATGTGGCCACGAGGAGAGTCTGGAGATGATAGAACACTGAATAGATAAAAGATTTATATTATATCAGAACACAAAGGTCACTTCGCGATCTCTTGCAGTACCAGTACCCATAAATCACACTAAGCTATACATAGCTTATAGCGCAGATTAACAACCATTTGTACGTCCCCCTTTGTCATATCAAGAACTAGTTCCCAATAATTATGATTATTTATAGATAGAGAGTTAGGTGGTACCACTCTGGTTCATCTTGCCACACAAATTGAAATAAAGACTGGTGACAAGAGTGCAGACAGAAACAAGGTGGCACAAACTACACTGCTTTTCAATACCAAAATCACACACAAGAAGACTCCCCAAACCGTGGAACCTCAAGATTCTATAATGCTATTGTAACTTAATAGTAAGTAGCACCCCAGACGCCACATGGCCCAATAGCAATCAGCTTAACAGGCAATGACAATATCACTCAGACCCAGACAATGCAGAGGAATTAGAGGGCCCCAGACCTGTAGACAACTGTGACTACTTACTATTGGATTCAGAAGAAGCCGACAATGAGAAAGATTAGAGGGCCCAGCACTGTGGCATCATCACCCACATACACTAAATAGGATGTTCTGCAATACAATGCATGTGGCCCAATGTATGGCAATAATAATAGTAATAATCAGACCACAGAGCCGCCCCCCAGCTACTGCAGTAACCATGTGCCCCCACTTCATATATAAACAGCTATAAGAAGATCGGGAACCACACTGTTAATGCTTTAGTGTAACCTAGCCAATAAATAAAACCTAGTATCCCGATGAACCACAGCGCAGCCCCCTGCTAGGAGTCCGTTTAATTTGCAAAAAAAATAACGTCAGACACCAGACCAGGTGGCCCCCCTGCTTTATGTACATATACAAACTCTATGAGCCCACCAAGACACCCTAGAAGTAAATCAAACCCCTGCTATTGCAGAATAATCAAAATATCTCCACACGACCAGACCAGTGCCACGCTGGGCTTTATGATACAAAAAAAACACGAGAACTCCTCATCACACAACTCCTGTGTCGACTCAGCCGTGATTAGAAAGATCTATAGTCAAATAATTATATTAGTATAAAAGATTCCAGAGAGACCTCCACAGACCATAGGACACACAAATCTAGCCAATAAGCTCAAGAGTGTCAACCTGACCCAAACATTACAGGACAGAACCACGCGAGAGACAATCTGAGAGGATTAGAGGCCAAGACCTGTAGACAACTGGGGAACATACTAGGTAATTTAGTGGGAAGATCAGAAGAAAGTCCAGTCACAAAGAATGTAAGATAATTCACTGGATTAGGGCCAGTGACGCCTTGGAGCATCTCACTCTTACATACTAGCGACGATATAGGTGTCTGCAAAATAATGATTTTAATGCCTGTGGTGCGTTCTTCACTCGTAGATGCACTAATGAGATCACGCACACTCACAGAAACTCCAGAAGACACCACCCAAAAATAGACGTAGGATACCTCACCGCCTGCGTGCTCCCAATCTATATCAGTCTCATGAAAAATATTTTTCAGTATACTCCTCTGATATATTTTGTTCCACAATAGAAAACGCTTAGAAACACCCTGAGGAGTTTTTTTCCTAGCAAGCGAGGGCCCCGTGAGCTAATATTTGTATATTCTTCTGATAAATAAAAATAAGAGCTAGACCAAAAAAAGAATGCGCGCGAAGAAATATTGCTAGATATATGAACCAAGACGCGCCAAGACAGTGTATATTGGTTGCCCCTTGCATATCGTCACTTAATATTAAAATCCCAGACACCCAGAAACCAAGGTATCCCCCTGCTATAAATTGTACTAAATGGAATAAAATCAAGACCCAGACCAGGTATCGCGTGACTATATAATTATCGATACACAATCTCAAGATATCTAGAACCTATGTTTAAAGTAAGGAGGACCCCCCCCCCAGTTAACTGCTTATATGTCTTACGCAAAAATAAAATCAGAGGTGATCCACACCCAGACCCCATTGATTCTCAGCCCCTGTCATTATTTGTACCAAATAACTAATACCAACCCTCTAGACCCTAGTAATAACAAAATTGCGTTCTCCCAACAGAAAGCAACAATTAATTATGAACTCACCTTCTAATACTGATACACCAGTAATATTTATTCCTATATCAGTAGCATCAGTACCAGGTATACTCCCCTGCTCACTATCGGGGTACCAAAATGAGATAAGTTATGACGCGACCCAGGCTATCACACACCACCATCACTCAGCACTAGTATATGTAACAAATTTCAGATAAAACTTCTGACCTATGCACATCGTAGTATCCTCAGAAAGAACCAATATAGTAGATACCGACTGCATAGATCAGGAGCGCCATAATAACAAGTACCTCATGTGATCGCTTCTATATATGATAGTGAAGCTATGTGAATCCTCGTAATGTTCGTGTGAGTGTAAGATTTCCAAGAGCTAGTGTCCTTGTCGAGCAGCGTTCCTGTCAGCAGCCTGTTCCTGTCAGCAAGTGAGAGAGAGAGCAGCCCAAAAATGCGGAGGACCAAGGCTGCATCCCTTGGAGAACTGCAGTCCAGGGAGAATTGAGCACGGCGAGCAATGGGAGCTGTAGACGCACAATCTTAGATAAACTCTCGAGCATATCTGCTATGTGTATCGCCAACTATATGTTGCTCCGGAAGTGATGATTACAGCCATATTATATCTAGGAACGCTTGGATTCCCGTGAAGAGAGCACAGAGTCAGCGAGCGTCTCCAGTAATAAAGATGTAACAGAAGAAATGAAGAAGAACAAAAGCGATACAAGATGAGCGACACGACCCTTTGGACACATTCAGACGACAAGTAGCCAAGTCTCTGAAGATATTACTCTCTCTGAGTACAACCTCTTTTGAACAACCTTGACAAGCAGAGAAATGTCAAGTCTTATTATATGTTAAGAGTAAGTGAGTTTATTATATATAAATTTATTATAGTAATTTTGCTTATTAATGTTTTTTGCAGAAAATGATGTTACTGGTCTTAAAGCAGCTATTGCATTCCTACCAGAAACTATTCTGCACACAGACAAGAGATGGCGAGGTTTGTCTAACGCCCGTTCAACTAACACTTCTATCGTGGTTAAGCATACATAGAGGTGGGCATGTTCCTCAACAGCAATGACCTAATCTGCATACACACATTCCCAGAGCCGCTAACTTTCGCGGTTCTTTTGGTAACTCACAAAGGAGGAAATACACTCTATGACACACTCTATACTGGACTAATGGTCAAGCATTATGTGGGGCTTGAACACACTACAATAGGACTTAAGTAGCTCTCCATAACAACAACCTCATGTAGAGCTTCTGCTTCGATCAGCAGCACGAAGCTCTAACCTCGCCAAGGAACAGTAGTCCTCTCACAAACAGAAAGCTTGCTCTCGACCTCTAGAGTGCATATTTGTGGGAGCAAGTTCCCTAACCGTTGCTTATGGCACTATCTATGTCCTCCTTGTTACATGGCCAGGTGATCCCATGCTGCGACTCAGCCATCGCATCCACTTTATTACTGTCTTGGAAAGAGACTGCTAAGCGAAGGTCATCCCGCTCATACACAAAAACCAATGGTCACATCTTTCTACACATTTAACAATTTCCATGAAGACAGTAGTGGTTTAAACCCTAATACCTGGTCAACATATTCCTAACAACACACGTGAATATTATTGAACCCTAAAAAGGGACTATTTGAAGGATATACCATAGCACACACCCAACAGAGAACCAGAGGAGGAGAGCTTTATACAGATGAAAAAATTAGGGAAAGAACTGACAAGATCACGTTAATAGGCCTAAACATATACGGACAGTATCTGTATACTTATAATAGCTTATTGGATAATGGGCCAGCGAGAGTGTCTCGTTGAGGAAGCTCCCACGCTATCATTTCTCATATTTTCTCATATTAGAGACTTGGATATGGGGGACTGCTATGAGGTATTCTGTAGCTCACGTTCAATGTCAGGTTATATCATTAAACGACCTTTAGCGCGTAGCTAGTTATTTCCAGTTTGGATTGACTAAAGATGAAAGTATCCAGGTATAGAGGACATGAGGAAACATCCGAGACACAAGACTTTCCTCGAATTCGGAATGTCTACATATTGCAAGTTGTAACGTGTGACATCAATGCGGACCTTGTTAAACCCAATACATAAGAATTGTAGAGAGAGTAGTGCGAATCTGATGTATAAACACGGCATAAAAATCTAGACAGGTGCCAAGCAGTGACCAAAAAAAACCAACAAGAGGGAAGTTGAGTGATATAGGCCAGAACACAGAAGGTCATGCTACCACACTGACAAGGTATGTGACCAGCACAAGCCAGAAATATATCAAACGCAATTGCGATTAGGGGAGCACACTAGTAGGTCTCACAATAGCCACAAGTCACGTAAGGAGTTCAGTCTAGATAGACAGAAGTCGAGAGGAGAGAGCGGAGGTATTGGCTACAGAACTGGACCATGTGAGGGCAAACACCAGCCCTGTGCACTATTTTAATACACAGTAAAAACAGCAGGAACCTCAATACAGCCCGCGCCACCCAGAAGGCCCAATATCAACTTGTTGTCTACTTAGCAATCTTACAGCAGAACCCCCGTCTGTTGATGCCAGAAAGCCACGAAGACCAGTCTGGCCGAAATGGGTGTAGGAACTCAAAGCAGCAATAGTGAAGCAGGCCAGACTCTGCACAATCCAGAGGAGCATGCCTGGACTTGGGAGCTGTTGGCCTTCTGGCACAATGCCGGGAAAGTGAACGACTGTAATGAAAATCTATTTTAGAACGTTCACCAATAGAGTAGTACGTGGGTCTGCTCACGGATGAGCAGCTGTTTGGGCCATGAGTAGTAATCGGAGCACACATGGCAGGGCCTATTTTGACTCCACAGTCAGGACCTGCTTGCCACATTAGTACAATTAGGGAAATGCCAGGGTGGTTGCGTTAATATACCATAAAGTTCAGTATTTGTGGAGTAGAGGGGAAATGTCAGTGTGCACAAAAGGACCAAATAAGTATCTACGCAGATAGGAGTCATTAACCTACAGTATATGAGTAGGCAATAAAAAACAATGACAGATCTAAAGAAGATGAGCCAAACAGTAGTTTACAACGATGAAACGTCGAGCCACACAAACTCAGCATACCGCATAACAATAGAACAAAGATATGATATCTATGAAAATTGAAATATGTAGTCTTTCTAGAATGTGTGAGATATGCTATAATAAGTGAAAATGTGTTGATTTTGCAGTACCTGAAATATGACCATAATGGGGGTCTTCTTTTTGGGGCCACTATATGCCACATGACTTGGATACAACCTATAAATTTGACGGTCATTCAATAAAGTAAACCCTAAAGGCAGGTCTGGACTATCATCACTTATCAGCTGTCAGTTTCTGGTGATATATGCTCTCACTTACCTAAAAGTATGGCTGGGTAATAGCGAGGAGGCTCCGGGAGTAAAAAGCAGTCTCGAAGGCAATAAACAAAGAGCAGAAGTCCACTATGTAACTCTACACACCTGAGTTGGTATCTATCAGGTGAAAGCGGAGAGCGGAAGTATTAACTCGTAATAATGTCATCCCGGTGGTCCAAAAGTCCTCATATTACAGTTATGCATGAACGGAACGGCAATTTTACCAGATATAGAGGGCGAGAGATACATGTGAGGAAGGTAAGGCACAACACACAACTTCCAGTGTAAATCAGTACCTAAGTTAGTGTTTGAGTGTAAAAAATCCACGCAATGGTCATTTTCACGCGGAAAAATGGGAGGGATATGGAACTGTCACTAGGGGACAAACAAGGAGGAACACGGATCCGGATGAGTCTGTATGGAAGCAAGTTTATTGAGAAGAGGAGCAATATTATGGGGAACGAACTTATATGAGAAAATAGTCATAATAACACCATAAGGCCCGAAGCAAGATTAAAGAGGGCAATAATAACATCCCAGGCACAATTATCTATGTTTGCAGCTGCACTGATTTGTTGGGTTCTATAGAGGGATGAAAAGTGAGAAAGCGTGCATAATTATGGGAAAGATTACCAGATTCCTAAGCGTTTTGGATAGGTCTGTAACAAATCCCGAGTTAGCATAGCGTTGAAAAAGAGGTAGCAATTAGCTCACAGTACAACAAACCCTCCAAATCGAACACCCAGGCCATACAACACCCTCCTACTGTCACATCGCTAAAATTAATATATACCCATATCTAATACTAACTATACGCGTTTAGTATCACATTAGACAATTTGTTATTAATGTCCCTGTCCAAAAAATCTGTCCCTCTTTATTACGTGCATTAACTGATCATGGAATGCACCACAATCGACACGGGCCGGGACGATCCCGCTTTCAACTCACAACACCTCACTGTCCCTTCACTGCTCGAATGAACCGGCAACTAGGGCGGCAATATTCTTACCCTGTTCCTTTAAATGAAACTATAATTTTTACCACTACTAAGAATATACGAACAGTATTGGCATCTATGTATGAAACGGGTAGGTGATTCTCTCTTATGGGTAAAATGTGCGCGCTTGGACTCTTTTTAAGTCATCATAATGTCCTCTAATGTACTTGTTAAAGTCTAATCATGTCCCTCAACAGCGCCTTTAACTTTGTATTCTATTTGTGAGACCTATCAAAGAGCGGCGACTTTATCACACCGGGAGTCAGGTCTTTTCTCCCAAATTAATATGGAGAGGACTCTTCCCTTCTCCCTCTACAATTTCCAGTTATGTCTATCTAGTACTGGCACTCTCTCCAGCTCATTTATATCCCTCTTAAGGATGGAGTCCAAACGCCCCCAATACTTTCTCAAGAAGAGCCTTTATACCAAGAGGACACAGTCAATTTCACGCTATGGAACATAATTAACTCGTTATTCCACAGCCCTTGAGTTAATCTGACCTTCATTTTATCTTTTTCCTTTTTTATACATATGTTATACTAGAACTATGTTATTTTTGTTCACTTTTATGTATGCTTCATCTAAGAATCACACTCTGAACGCTTCCACGAACACTTTAGTACAATTGTTATTGTTTATCCACACAAAAACCCCTAGATCTTCTATTTAAGGAACTCCAACAAAAACCATAAACGGGAGCACGTACTGTAAGATGTAGGGTACACTCGCTATTTTATTATTGAGTTTGCCATAAAGTAACATAACCGCAATTTATCAACATTGAACGCGGAACATTTTGCGCTAGTTCAGCTGCCAAAAATAAAAACTGGGTAAAGTTATGGATAGGGCAGTTTTCCACTTAGACACTAGCAGTCAATGCAAAGTGGATCAAATAATGCTTCTCGAATATGAACTTATAGTTTCTTGCAGCAATTCCAAACCCACCAGCTATCATCACTAAGCCCTTGGACCTCCTGATTCAGCCCAACAAACTCCGCAGTACCAACAACGGTGCAAACAGAATTATAAACGCGTGGTAAAATTGGCACCCACGAAAGGCCCTGTTCAATCTTAAGCACTATACGTGATAAAAAAATATCTTCAACACTTCTGTTTTTATTAAGGGAGCTCATTCAATGGAGCTTTGTAATAAGAGCCAATTCAAAAACATATGTGTGCTCAGCCCATGTCGACACATCTGCGTGTTCAAACGTTAATTATGTCCAGTTCATGACACACTATGGGTAACGCCCTGAAATGTTACATTAATCACTACACGTTGCCCGTGGCCAATAGAGGAAAGGGCAACTAATATACTTTCACTTTCAAATTCAGCACTTCCTACATGTCACGTGGGGGCGTGCTGGCCCGCTCGGCATGCGACGCTCCCTGAGTGACATCGGATAACATTTTCTTTCCTCTATCAATTACTAACTAGATTACTCTCTTCGTTCCTATCTCAACGTGCACCTAATATGACTATAGCACCAGGTTGACGTCAAGGTTGAAGCCCGAGAGCACAATCGGGGAAGGACGAAGCGCATAACCACAAGACAGGTCGGGGGTGCAGAAGGGGCTCCAAGTATCAACCCGCCCTCTCCAAACACACACACACAAGAGCTCAGTAAACTGGCGTTGTAAGGAAAACCAGAAAGGCTAGGCCATGGAAGCAGACTAATAATCCTCAACAGTGCTAGGAACACACAAAGATACATTTCCAGCTAAATCCCTTAACAATTTCTCATTAGTGAGGTGGGCATATCCCACTCACCACCTATAGAACACACCCATAGATCTGTCGCAGAGAAGGATTGAGCTCCTGCATTACCAACCATCACCGAGGCGCTTGGAGCATCACGGGGAGATAACCATTTGCTGTCTCAACGATAGCAAACTCAACAATGAGCCTACGAGGGTCCTGCAAGGCCCTTGTGCTGTCTCCTGTATCTGCGCTAGAGAAATCTACTGCCTATCTCAGCTGACATGGCTCGCTATATGAGAATCATAACCGGCCTGAGCACACTGTGTGGAATGACAATCCCACATGAGTCATACTAACACTGATAAGTATTTTATAATTAGTCTGCTTGTTATTGTACTGCAGCCTCTAGCCGAATGAGCCGAGAGAATAAGGGTTTCGACAGCCTGTACAGGAGACAGCAACAGTCTGCAGAAAGAATCCGTGTCACTGCTCCCCAAAGGGCTGGGGGAAAGGGGGACTTGTGGTCGGGTAACTAGAAAGTTACAAATCCCCAACAATAAGATCAGGAGCGGGGCCCACTTAATAAAAACAGAAGTGGCCCGTTTGTTTACGTAGGATAGGTAAATTACAACGATGGCTGCAGGCTAGGAAAATTTTTGAAGTGAATTTTTGAAAATGGATCAGAAGAGGTAATCATTAAGAATGCGTGATGTTCGAAGAATAGTACTTGAGTGAAACATTAATGAGCAGGTGCATAACATATTAATTAGATTTGATTCGTGAGGAATGTGGTAGCTGGGTCACCGAAAACATATATGTTTTCGGGGAATCGTCACTTCTTTCTTAACTTTGAACCGTCAAAGATGTAAATAGTATTGTGATTGCTATGAACGAGCTAGCAGGCTTAATGTGTCTGAAAAATGCACAGTTAACTATATAAGGCCAGAAGAGGTCTTCATTTGGTGCCCCTATGAAGCGCACGTGCTGGGTAGGCACCTATACCATTACTTATTGGGCTACATCTTCTACTCAAACTGTTCAGGTAACTCTAGGCTTTCATATCCCATCAGTGGAGATATTCTCTCTTGACCCCTATATGTTTCAATGTGGGTAACTACACATAGCTCGCCAGCGATACACAATTTTTGAGGTGTATTTTCCTTGGAACACTGTCCACCACAAATCAAACCAACATTTAGGAATGATTTGCGGCTTTATTACTTTGGAGTACAATGACCGGCACAAGTGGGAATGTAGTGGTGCCAACCTGTCCCAGTTTGTTCACGATACAATTCTAGATTTGGTAGATCAATGCTGCGCTACATTTTTGTAGTCTTCCAGATATGGATTTTGTCCTGCGTGGTGTCAACCGTAGCTTTTTTTCTACTTTTGCCCAAAAGAACAATTATAAAAATACATTTCCAGAGATTTGAGAACCGCGCAATATGACACTGAGAGCGCGCGAGTACGGGCGTTTGCGATGGTGCACCTATGATACCATATCGTGCGGGGATAGACATTAAGGCATGGGAGTCAATATCCTAATGACATATTGCACTACACAAACTGTCTAAGGACCCAGGCTTTCATATTGGGTGTGATTTGTCTGATATCTAAAAGTATGTGGAGTACAAATCAACGTATCCGCCACTGACACCAGGGTCCAGAAATTTTGCCGTGATTTATTGCCTTGGCAAATGTCTCGCCCAAAATACCAAATTTAGGAAGTAGGCTTGTTTACGGCCTTGGACACTTAGAGTAGAAAGAACGCATAAACCAAATTTAGATTTGTGCGGAATAGCTGTATTTCTGAAATACACTCGTTCTTTGGCTGTTCGGTGAAACAAACATCGTTGTTGATCATAACCTCTAATCTTGCCAACCTCAAACGATATAAATGTGAATAGAGTGTGTGTCTAATAACCTCGAAATGACAGACCTATATGGTGGTCTTCTTTTAGGGCCCTAATGAAACGTACCGCCTTGGTGATCAGCGGGGGATAGCGAGTAATATGGGGATTCAAACTGTTATCAGAGCGGGTGGAGTAGGAATCCCCTAGGTCTTTCATATTGTGGGGTGATTTGTCTTGATACCGTCCAAAAAGTATGTGTTAGAGATAGCAACGATTGCTCGCAGGCTAGAAAGGAAGTAATGTGTTGGAAATGTAGACCGGCAACGTACAAGATACAGATTTATTTGCAGAGGGCCTGGCAATATGTTCAGACAATTTAGGTAATGGTTTTGTAGGCTATGGGGACGTTGGATACAAAAGACACGTAACCCCAATTTAAGATATCGTGGCAATGGTCTTTCCGCAAATATTGTTTTTTCTGGGTGAAATGTACTTTTTACCTACTTTTTGCCCCTCAAACAAAATGTTAAATGTGTTGATGTTGCAGTACCCCTGAAAATGACAGACCATAATTAGGGGGTCCTCCTTTTTGGTGCCCCTATACTGCCATGTGCTTGGTAGCACCTAAACATATTAGGGGACATCAAAATGTTCAGAAGGACCCCAGGCTTTCATATTTGGGGTGATTTGTCTTGATACCTAAAAAGTTAGTTGGTAAAATCACGATGCTGCAGGGAGAAATTTTGAAGGTGATCTTTTCGAAATGTCACATGAAATCCACCCCAAATTTAGAATGGTTTGCGGCTTTGGTACTTTGTAGACAAAGACATGCATGCCCATTAGAATCGTGGCAATGTGTACTTTCCGAATAATAATATAGTTTTTGTGGGTGAACTTACTTTTTTCTCTTTGCCCCCCAACACACATTGTAAATGTCGCATTTCGATTCAGTACCTGAAATGACAGAGCACCAGTGAGAGGGCGTCTCTTATTATGGTGCCCTGAAGGCCCTACTATATTAGCAGGACGGGCTATATGGTTCCTACCTAAATTATAATATTTGCGCATCAACTTTTCAGACGCGACCCAGGCCAATCATATATTGTGGATGATTTGTTCCAGATACCACTGAATAACAGCTATGGGCCTGGAAATATAGCTCATAGCAGTGGGCTTAAGAAATTTTGAGGTGATTTTTGTGGGAAAATAGCAACCTTAAGGAATCACAAAATTATTTATGTGAATGGTATTTGCGTCCCTTGGTAACTTTGTAGTACAAAGACAATGCATCCCAATTTCAAAATATTCTTCAAGAAATCTATAAGATCGATGGCCAATGTTAACTATATAAGAATTATCAAGTGGTGGGCACCTAGGTTGAAACATATTCCTTCTTCTCACACACAGAAGTTGCGCTCCGTCACAACACTGTAAATGTATTCGCAATTTCTCATGGCAGTACAGGTTATGGAGAGGAGATCGTGTACCAAACACCTCCCCATATTTGCGGGGTTCCTTCTTTTTTGGGGCCAAGCGGTATAATGCCACACATGCTTGGAGCTAGGGCACCTTATACAATTATGGGCAAGGTAAACTGTACATAGGAGCAATAAGGCTTTCACTATTGGGATGAAATTTCTCTTGAATACCTAAAAGTATGTGGGTAAATAACGGGGATCTGGCAGTGGTGAGAGAATCCTGAGGAGTGACTTTTTGAAAGTAGTTCACCAAAATTCTATCCAAATTGTTGAATGTGTGTGCGTTTTTACGTTATCTCGCGCAGTACAAAGAGCTACTGCATGAACCCAAATTTAGATACTCGCTCGCGCACACGCGCACGCAAGATATAGGCATGACGACAGCTGAGTCTTCTTTGGGTTAGAACATACTTTTTTTCTACTTTTGGCCCCTCAAAAAAAATGTAAATGGTTGATTTTGCAGTATCTATAATGACAGACCATATGGGGGTCTTCCGTTTTTGGGGCCCCTATATGCCACTGTGCTTGGGTTACACTATACATATTAGGCCATCAATACTGTTCAGAGAACCCTGGGCTTTCATATTATGAGGTGATTTCTCTTGATACCTCTAAAGATACTGATGGGTAATACGGTGCTTGCAGCGGTAGAACTTTTGACAGTAATTTTCGGAAATGTCACCAAACAATTCCACCAAATATACGGAAATGGTTCTTGGGCGCTTGGTACTTTTGGAGTACAATTACGACTGCACATATCCCAATTTAGATTCCGTGGGTAATGGTGTACTTTCCGAAAATTATATTGGGTTTTCTGGGGTGAACGTACTATTTCTTCATACTTTTGAGCCCCCCCAAAAGCAATGTAAAAGTGTGTTGATTTTGCAGTACCTGAAATGACAGACCATATGGGGGTCTTCGTTTTGGGGCCCCTATATGCCATATGCTTGGGTACACCTATACATATTAGGCATCAAACTGTTCAGAGAACCCTGGGCTTTCATATTTGGGGTGATTTCTCTTGATAACTAAATGTATGTGGGTAATACGGTGCTGCAGGGTAGAACTTTTGAAGTAATTTTTGGAAACGTCACCAAAATCACCAAATATAGGAATGGTTTGTGGCTTGGTACTTTGGAGTACAAAGACATGCATACCTAATTTAGATTCAGGGGAATGTGTACTTTCCGAAAATATATGGTTTTCTGGTGTGAACGTACTTTTTTCAACTTTTGCCCCCCCAAACAGTGTAAATGTGTTGATTTTGCAGTACCTGAAATGACAGACCATATGGGGTCTTCGTTTTGGGGCCCCTATATGCCATGTGCTTGGGTACACCTATACATATTAGGCATCAAACTGTTCAGAGAACCCTGGGCTTTCATATTTGGGGTGATTTCTCTTGATACCTAAATGTATGTGGGTAATACGGGGTGCTGCAGGGTAGAACTTTTAAAGTAATTTTTGGAAATGTCACCAAAATTACCAAATATAGGAATGGTTTGCGGCTTGGTACTTTGGAGTACAAAGACATGCATACCTAATTTAGATTCAGGGGAATGTGTACTTTCCGAAAATATATGGTTTTCTGGTGTGAACGTACTTTTTTCAACTTTTGCCCCCCCAAAACAATGTAAATGTGTTGATTTTGCAGTACCTGAAATGACAGACCATATGGGGTCTTCGTTTTGGGGCCCCTATATGCCATGTGCTTGGGTACACCTATACATATTAGGCATCAAACTGTTCAGAGAACCCTGGGCTTTCATATTTGGGGTGATTTCTCTTGATACCTAAATGTATGTGGGTAATACGGGGTGCTGCAGGGTAGAACTTTTAAAGTAATTTTTGGAAATGTCACCAAAATTACCAAATATAGGAATGGTTTGCGGCTTGGTACTTTGGAGTACAAAGACATGCATACCCAATTTAGATTCGTGGGAATGTGTACTTTCCAAAAATATATGGTTTTCTGGGGTGAACGTACTTTTTTCAACTTTTCCCCCCCCTAAACTATGTAAATGTGTTGATTTTGCAGTACCTGAAATGACAGATCATATCGGGGTCTTCATTTTGGCGCCCCTATATGCCACGTGCTTGGGTATGCCTATAAATATTAGGCATCAAACTGTTCAGAGAACCCTGGGCTTTCATATTTGGGGTGATTTCTCTTGATAACTAAATGTATGTGGGTAATACGGTGCTGCAGGGTAGAACTTTTGAAGTAATTTTGGAAAATGTCACCAAAATCACCAAATATAGGAATGGTTTGCGGCTTGTTACTTTGGAGTACAAAGACATGCATACCCAATTTAGATTCGGGGAATGTGTGCTTTCCGAAAATATATGGTTTTCTGGGTGTGAACGTACTTTTTTCAACTTTTGCCCCCCCTAAACGACGTAAATGTGTTGATTTTGCAGTACGTGAAATGACAGACCATATGGGGGTCTTCGTTTTGGGGCCCCTATATGCCATGTGCTTGGGTACACCTATACATATTAGGCATCAAACTGTTCAGAGAACCCTGGGCTTTCATATTTGGGGTGATTTCTCTTGATACCTAAATGTATCTGGGTAATACGGTGCTGCAGGGTAGAACTTTTGAAGTAATTTTTGGAAATGTCACCAAAATCACCAAATATAGGAATGGTTTGCGGCTTGGTACTTTGGAGTACAAAGACATGCATACCCAATTTAGATTCGTGGGAATGTGTACTTTCCGAAAATATATGGTTTTCTGGGTGAACGTACTTTTTTCAACTTTTGCCCCCCCAAAACAATGTAAATGTGTTGATTTTGCAGTACCTGAAATGACAGACCATATGGGGTCTTCGTTTTGGGGCCCCTATATGCCACATGCTTGGGTACACCTATACATATTGGGCATCAAACTGTTTAGAGGACCCTAGGCTTTCATATTTGGGGGGATTTGTCCTGATACCTAAAAGTATGTGGGTAATACGATGCTGCAGGCTAGAAATTTTGAAGTGATTTTTGGAAATGTCACCAAAATCATCAAATTTAGGTGTGGTTTGCGCATTTGTACTTTGTAGTACAAAGGCATACATACACAATTTAGATTCATGGGAATGTGTACTTTCCGAAAATATATGGTTTTCTGGGGTGAACATACTTTTTTCTACTTTTGCCTCCCCAAAACGATGTAAATGTGTTGATTTTGCAGTACCTGAAATGACAGACCATATGGGGGTCTTCGTTTTGGGGCCCCTATATGCCACATGCTTGGGTACACTTATACATATTTGGCATCAAACTGTTCAGAGGACCCTAGGCTTTCATATTTGGGGTGATTTCTCTTGATACCTAAAAGTATGTGGGTAGTACGATGCAGCAGGGTAGAAATTTTGAGGTGATTTTTGGAAATGTCACCAAAATCACAAAATTTATGAATGGTTTGCGGCTTGGTACTTTGTAGTACAACGACATGCATACCCAATTTAGATTCGTGGGAATGTGTACTTTCCGAAAATATATGGTTTTCTGGGGTGAACTAATTTTTTCTACTTTTGCCCCCCCTAAACGATGTAAATGTGTTGATTTTGCAGTACCTGAAATGACAGACCATATGGGGGTCTTCGTTTTGGGGCCCTTATATGCCACATGCTTGGGTACACTTATACATATTTGGCATCAAACTGTTCAGAGGACCCTAGGCTTTCATATTTGGGGTGATTTCTCTTGATACCTAAAAGTATGTGGGTAGTACGATGCTGCAGGTTAGAAATTTTGAGGTGATTTTTGGAAATGTCACCAAAATCACAAAATTTATGAATGGTTTGCAGCTTGGTACTTTGTAGTACAACGACATGCATACCCAATTTAGTTTCGTGGGAATGTGTACTTTCAGAAAATATATGGTTTTCTGGGGTGAACTAATTTTTTCTACTTTTGCCCCCCCTAAACAATGTAAATGTGTTGATTTTGCAGTACCTGAAATGACAGACCATATGGGGGTCTTCATTTTGGGGCCCCTATATGCCACGTGCTTGGGTATACCTATACATATTAGGCGTCAAACTGTTCAGAGAACCCTGGGCTTTCATATTTGGGGTGATTTCTCTTGATACCTAAATGTATGTGGGTAATACGGTGCTGCAGGGTAGAACTTTTGAAGTAATTTTTGGAAATGTCACCAAAATCACCAAATTTAGGAATGGTTTGCGGCTTGGTACTGTGGAGTACAAAGACATGCATACCCAATTTAGATTCGTGGGAATGTGTACTTTCCGAAAATATATGGTTTGCTGGGGTGAATATACTTTTTTCTACTGTTGCCCCCCCCCAAAATTATGTAAATGTGTTGATTTTGCAGTACCTGAAATGACAATCCATATGGGGGGTCTTCCTTTTGGGGCCCCTATATGCCACATGCTTGTGAACACCTATACATTTGGGCATCAAACTGTTCAGAGGACCCTAGGCTTTCATATTTGGGGTGATTTGTTTTTATACCTTAAATTATGTGGGTAATACGATGCTGCAGGGTTGAAATTTTAAGGTGATTTTTGGAAATGTCACCAAAATCACCAAATTTTGCAGCACCTGAAATGACAGACCATATGGGGGTCTTCAGTTTGGGGCCCCTATATGCCATGTGCTTAGGTACACATATACATATTGGGCATCAAACTGTTCAGAGGACCCAGGCTTTCATATTTGGGGTGATTTATCTTGCTACTCAATAGTATGTGGGACATACAATGCGGCAGGGTGGAAGCTTTAAGGTGATTTTTGGAAATGTCACCAAAATTGCCAAATTTAGGAACATTTTGCAGCTTGGTGCTTTAGAGAATAAAGACATGCATACCCAATTTGGATTTGGGGGAATGTGTACTTTCCGAAAATATATGGTTTTCTGTGGTGAGCGTACTTTTTTATACCTTTGCCACCTCCCAAAACGATGTAAATGTGTTGATTTTGTAGTACCTGAAATAGCAGGCCATTTATTTAAAGAAATTCACCAATTTCTATAAAACAGTATAACTTTAGGAAACAATTGCAACTTGGTTGTTTGGAGTACAAAGATATAATTACCCATTTTTGATTCACCAGAATCTGTTCTTCCTAATAATGGGTAGTTTTCTAGGGTAAACCTACTGTTAGCGGAATGTTTGGCCTTGAAATCAAAAGTATGCTGTTTGGGGAGAGGTGCTTTGGAAATTTAGTAGTGTACTGCTTGTAGATTTTGAGCTATACAAGTTAGAAATCTCCAAAAAACTATATATATTTGGTATTTCCGCATTCTGAAGACATAGACCTTTCTAAATCGGCTGTGTTCTCGTACATAAAATAAATGAGGTTTCTGATATATGTGATTGTTCTTTGTGAAACATGATTTTTTTCATTTTATTATACAATTTGCAGCCTGTATTTTTTTTGCAGAAGTAGAATTGCACCAACATTCTTGCATATTGTGAAAGTTCAGGTTGTCCTGAAAAAAATATATATTGTTTTCCTGGGTAAACTAAAAGACCACCCCAGGAAAGGCCCTTAAATTGAAAGAATGCAAAATATCTAAAAACTGCTTGGCAGTAGATGTTCGCATCTAGGGCAGAACGGCTGGCAGGAAAAGGGTTAAACTGCGAGTAGTGTGACCTACATATTGTTTTTCACAACTTTTGCATTATAGCAGATATACCACGCCCTTAGTATTACAGTTATAGAAACTGTTACACCCTTCATGTGACATGTTTGCCCAACCCTATCTTTTTCCAACCCTATTTTTTTCTATCCCTAAATTTTTATAAACCCTATCTTTTTCCAATCCTAACTCCTAAGCCAAACACCAACCCTAACCTTGCAAAACCTGAGCAACCCTCAATCTTCCCAACCCTTTCTTTGTCCTTCCCTCAAACTGAGTGTGAAGCCCAACACCAAATCTTCCCTCTAACACCAACACTTACCCTTAATCCCTCAACCCACACTTGCCCCTCCCTTTGGTACTCTTGGTCTTTACTCTTCCCTATAACCCTGTACAGCTGCAACCCTCAAGTTTTACAACCCTATATTTTTTCAACTTTCAAACTGTTACCCCAACCCCAAATCTTACCTCCAACACAAACCCAAACACTGAGTCCCCGAAACCACACTCTCCCCTCCCTTTGGTTTTTTTGGTAACAAAGTTCTCACCCTACCCTATAACAATGTACAGCAGCAACACTCATGCTTATGTTTTCAAACCCCAACCCCCAGTTCATAACTCTAGCACTGACATCTAAACCCCAACTATTTGTTACAAAATCACTTCACAATGATTCAGCTACTGGTATTATACTCAGCATTAGTTCAATCATTTTTAAATTTGAAATCTGCATTGTATTCATTCTTCACCAAGCTCAAAATGTCTGACCAATTTTTTGGTTTCATTTAAACATAAATGCAGTATTGTCTAATATTTTAATCTATATTCATACTCAAAAATCTTTTTTTTACAAAGTTCCTCTGCTTAGTCCACTGTTCACACATCAACATCTCATCCACACACAAAGTAACAAAAACTTGAAGTCTCAATCTCCTTTCTATAAATGTGACCCTATAACTAACTTGCATTTTTATTTTTCAGGAACAACCCGGTTTCTGTAGTTAGCTGCTGGTTTTCTTCAACAATCCACAAGTAATACATCATGGATCAGCGATTCCAGCATGGTCTGACTTTGAACAGACAACCACTCTATCCTGTCTGTAGAACTTTGGCACATTCTGGATATGGAAATTTAAATGAATGTTATCTATATAATTCTTCTAACCCTAACTCTTTTACAAACACAGGGAATCTGTGATGAGATTAATTTATTTTTGTGGTACTTGTATAAAATGTATTTTATTCAATACACTGTAAGTGTTACTTGTACTTATAACAGGTTTCCTGACTGTACAATTAAGGTGTTACCAATAATGAATAAAAAACATAATCTTTATATCTTCTTTCTTAAAATGCCCCCAGCTCATTTAATCTCTGGTTTGTATTATTTTTTGACTGGTAAAAATGAAAAAAAAAAAGAAATACTATTCTGCCATGTGAGTTAAAGGAATTTCTAAAAATTCATATAATTGTTCTCTTTTTAATCAGTAATGCTTGCAAACCATTTGTATACACAGATGCAGTGGTATAGCTCCCTTACAGTAGACACTGTCCCTTAGGGAACCAGGGTACAAGGGGGCCCAGATCTCAGAGTTTACTGTATGGCAGTTCTTCCTTCACCGTTGGGCAAGTCGAATGTGCCACCACTATTCTGCAAATGTATACCAGGACCACCCAAGGATTTTTATGGAGTGTAGCCAGGGCAATGATAGAAATCTGCTAAACAGGCGACAGGAAAGTCTCCACTTCGCATCACTTCATAATACATGGTCTCTGGAGATGTTTTTTTTATTTATCTGTTATATATCTTGTGCTAACTCATAAACATCATTCACATCAGCCACTGTCAGAACAGAGCTTAACCTAAGGACCTTATCATATTCACACACTAGGGCCAATTTTTATTAACTTTCCTGTATGTTTTGGGAGTGTGTGAGGAAACTGCGGAGCTGGATAGAACAGGGGCAGCAGGAGTGGCAAAGACTTAGCATAGTAAACATGGAGGGCAATCAAATAAGGGACAAGGGCAAGTTTGCGTTTGAAAGTGGTAATTTATCAAATACCAAACAACATGTTTGGGTCATCACATGCACTTTTTCACATATGTACTGCAAAGTGAGAGATTATCCCTTTACCTGAAAGGGGAGATGTCCATGCAGATAGGCTACACACAGGAAGGAAGAAAATTACAGGATTGAGACATGCAAGTCAAAAGTTGCTCATCTTGTTCATAGCCATCCAAAAACATAACATGGTAGCCAGGGTGCATGACTGACCTCCTTTGTGTAACCTGAATTCTATGACACCACCCTACTTGACTACTGAATACACACATTTGCTCAGCATTTGAGCACACATCTGCTGATGAAAGGACTCGAGGTATAACATGTTCTGGATTTTCAGGTTTCATTATAAATTTGAAGTGCTCTAGGCTGAAGCCCTGTAAAACACTAGGGAAACACATTGAAACAGCCATGTATGCTGTAAGGCCACCAGCCCACCTCTCAGATAAATCTTAAAGCGTTTAATTCAACACAACAAAACAGTGATCTATAATGTTTAGATAAAAGATTTACACAAAATAAATGTTGCAATACATGGATATAACATAACTATAAAACAGCTCAGAAACACACTTCTACTATCTTGTATACTTTGAGGCAACCAAGCCCACCTACTTTACAACAGGCAATTATTACTTTATATGTGTTACAGGATTTCTTTTTTAAACCTAATAGTATACTGTTTAAGGCCAATAGTACATTAAACATCACTAAATAACAAATTTGCAGTGTGATGATAAAGTCATAATCAGATAACAGGGTGCTGTTTAGATTGTTATACAACAGCCATCTTGGATTATAACATGTGTCCTGCAGATCTTCGCTATACACTTGAGATTAACGCAATCATGCATTGATTTGAATAAGAGACTGGAATATAAATAGGAGATGGCCTGCATAGAAAGAAAACAACAACTTTGTAGCTTTACAGAGCATTTGTTAAAAGAGTAGGGTTCAGTATACCCTAATATACTGGCTCAGTATAGCTTGAATCACATCATAAAACAGTAGTGGGCCTGATTATTAACAATTATTGCTTACATAGTGTGACATGCACTTTTTGGGGGAATTAGCATTTGGTAGGCAGGTAGCATAGGATTTGGAGCTTAGAGACAGGGACACCAAGGTTTTGAACAAAACACAGGTTTATTAAGCACTGTGTATTGCCAACAAAAATGCAACAGAAAAATGTTCAGGGTACAGTTCAGCAAAAACACTACAAAACATCCAAGGTTTTCCCCCCTCTGGTTGCTCACCATCAAGGGAAACTCTCACCCTCTGGAACTTCAGAGCATTTGGGCTTCACACTCAGCCCTGCTGGCTTCCCCTCCTGGGATTCAGACTCACCAGCGTGGGTATTAAGGCTCCAACCTCTGGAACTCTATTGCTGGCAGCAAAGCTCCTTCTGCCAGGCAGTGTCTCTCACAGCACCACACTTCCCTCCACTCTAGGAGGTGTTTGGAGAGCCCTAAACTGTGCTCACACAGTCCTTTTATATTGCCAGGTACAGTGGCGTAACTATATGTCACTGGGCCCCACAGCAAATTCAATTTAGGGCCCCAAAATATTGATAAGGTGGCCTGTTGTACCCAAACATATTGAAATGGGCTATTAATTAGGGCCTCACTGGGCCCCCTATTCTACTGGGCCCCCTGCAAGCGCAGGGTCTGCTTCCTCTGTAGTTACGCCCCATGCCAGGTAGATCCTCTCTCTCAGCTTGCCACTTAATTGCCTGGCTGACAGGGAATATTAACCCTACCTGAGCTGAGTATCCCTCTGCAACACCTATCTTGCAGTTTAAATGTACTCTTTTTCATGCACTTTCCTGCAAGCCAGTGGTGTTTTCCAAACACCCTGTCACAATAGGAAGGGGATGAGGAATTTGTGGAGTGGTGTCAAAATAACAACTTATTCCTAAATAATGAAAAGTCCAAATTGATGGTAATTGATTTCAGAATGAAAGTTGATGATCATTATCTACTGCATATAGAGGGTACTGCTGTTGAATGTGAAGTTTATTGGAGTGAACTTTGCTGATGACCTTTACAATACTGCTTCTATTACTAAGAAAGTGAATCAATGGTTGTATTTTTTGCATAAATTTAAAAAAAAGTAGCCTCTCTCCCGAAATTCATACATCTTTCTACTGTGGCACTATGGAGAGTATTTTATGCAGTGATATCCCAGTGTGGTTTGGGTAAGGTTCAGTAAAAAAAAGCAGAGGATAATTAGGACAGCAGAATAATTATAGGAAAACCTATTTTGCCTATATTACAACACTTTAAGAAGCTGGTTATTTGATGAGAAATAGTATAGTGGGAGACATTTTCCATCCATCTCGAATATTGGTTCCCCTATTAACATCTGGTAAAAGGTTTTACAATATCAGGACTGCAATAGTTAGATCTAGAAAGTAATTAGGCCCATACCCCTTTTACTGCCAAACATTCTCAGCTCTTCTGAGTTGCTGTGGCACTACCAGGCCAACCCTCCCAGAACAGGCATCTGTGCTAACTTGTATAGGATGCTTGGGGGGCTCAGCAAACATGACTAGAGATGCCCCTGGCTGGAAGTCTTGATGAGAACTAATTTGCATAGGCAGACCCAGCAATACTCCCAAGAGCACAGGAGAGACTAGAGGCAGAAATGGTCTAGGCTTTCCTATGTTACATTTTTTCAGACAGAAACCAGATGGTGTAGTCCCAACCAGGTCAGAGATAGGAACCTTGTGCTGCCCAAACATACAGTGGAAAGGAGTTGGGCCCTTGTTCCAGAGCCTTGGCCTACTCAGGGAGAGAAGGAGCAAATGCCTCCCTCCCAAAGTCCCTAGTCAGAAAATGACGAATGAGCCTGGGGGCCTGACTGACCAAAGCAGAGTCTCATTTACTTGATTAGGATGCTTGGGGAGCTCTGCAGACAGGGCAAGAGATGCCACTGCCCAAAAACAATAGTTCCAGGAGCATAGAAAAGGTTCATGGCAGGACTGGTTCTAGGCCTTCCCATTCACCCATCCCATGCTACATTTTTCAGGCATGTGCAGACAGGAAGCAGGGTGAATTGAAGCCCAGGCTTTATGCATGACACCCAGAGAACAGACAGAAGCCTTCTTAGGAGGGGAAGAAGTCATGTCCTTGATCCCCTGGGCCTTAGCCTGCTTGGGGAGAGATACAGCAGATGCCTCCTCCAGAATTCCCTGGGGAAACAAAAAGATGAACCAGACCAGGGGTCTGCTCATCCACAGTGGAGTCTTGTTTACTTGTATAGGATGTTTGGGGAGCTCCACAGACAGGGCAAAAGATGCCCCTGCCTTGAAGTCTGGATGAGAACTAACTTGCCTAATCAGACCTAGCAAGATTTCCAGGAGCCCAGGAGAGATTTGAGGCAGGACTGGATCTAGGCTCTCCTATGCTATGTGAAGGGAACCTTGTGCTGCCCAAATTTTTGGTGGGGCACCTGGAGAGCAGGTGAAAGCCTTACCAGGAGAGGAAGGAGCAAGGCCCTTGTTCCCCTGAGTGTTAGCCCACTTTGGAAGAGAAGAGGCAGATGTCTCCCTCTGGAAGTCCTTGGGGAAGAAAGAGATTCATGAGCCTGGGGGCCTGCCAGCCCACAGCAGAGTTTCATTGACTTGTATAGGATGCTTGGGGAGGCCAGCAGACACGGCAATAGATGCCCCTGCCTGGAGTCTGGATGAAAGCTAATTTGCATAATCCAACCCAACAATAGCTCCAAGAACTCAGGAGTGATTTGAGGCAGGAATGGGTCTAGGCCCTTCTGCCCAGCCCTCCCATGCTACATTTTTTAGGCATGTGCAGACAAGAAACAGGGTAAAAGGTCCCAACCCAGTCAGCAATATAAACCTTGCTCTGTCCAAACCTTTTACAGAATGCCTGGAGAGCAGGCAGAAGCCTTAGCAATGAGGGGAAGGAGAAAGGCCCTTGTTCCCCAGAGCCTTTGTCCAATTGGGGAGAGAAGTGACATAGGCCTCCCTCTGGAAGTATGCAATACAAAGAAACTTGTAAAAAGATGTTCAATATTGAGTGCAGTAATGAATAAATTTAACTTACCCAGAAAAATGGGGGTCCAGGTGCTCAAGCCCCAGACCTTCAGCTCAGGGAGGCAATGTGTTGTGAATAGATAATAGTAAAGGGCTGGCACATACCACACCACACTCCATAATTTGATGTAGTAAAAAAGTTTTATTGTAGCAAAAACATCCCAGAAAAAGCCTTAAGTTTTTAATTTACTTATATAGGAAGCTTGGGGACTCCAGCAGACAGGGCCCCTGCCTAGAAGTCTGGATGAAAGCAAATCTGCATAATCTGACCCAACAATAGCTCCAGGACCTCAGGAGAGATTTGAGGCAGTAATGGGTCTAGGCCCTTCTTCCCAGCCCTCCTATGCTACATTTTTTAGGTGTGTGCAGACAAG
>NC_054379.1:394851-412036 GCF_017654675.1 Xenopus laevis
GCGCCTAGCTTAAAGTAGGCTCCTGAGAAAATGACGGTGACTCAACAGCATCTTTGTAGAAAGATCTTATATTATATGCAATGAAGAATCGTGTTCCATACGGTGGGTGCCTTTTCTTCATTGTATGTCGAACAAAAAAATAGTTTGGTGGCGTGCATTAACCTGAAGAAGGCGTCCCAACTAATAATTGTGGACGAATACAGTACGTTAGAGTACATGGACTCTTAACTACGGCATTAGTTTTACAGCTGCATAACTACACGCCCTTAGATGCCATGTACAACATGACCTTTGCCCTACAAATATGCATGTATCTGCGCAGCTTACAAGCTAATTTTAAGATAATATACATATCGATACAGCACTCCCCTTGGTAAATGGAAAAAAGGGCAAAGATCGAATAATCCACAGTAGTAAAAGGACAAATATATAATCTTACACTGGTGGTGTAGGAAGTGTAAAGGCCATTCATATGTCAATTCAGAATTACTTCTCACCGCGTCCCTTCATGTTTGAGTAAGGGCTATAGATATTTCTCCTACGTCTTAATGGCTCCCGATGTTGTGCAAGAAAAGGAGGTCATACATATGTCTTGGGCTTGTTGACTCTCACAAGTAGGCCTAGAGAGTACCTACTTATCGGAACTCCATGACTCGCGCATCGTCCTTTATATTGCAGCAAAAATTGTTGAACTCGAGGTAGTTCTTCCTCTGGTCATAGACTAATTGGGAGAGTGTGAGAAACGGGTAGACGGACGACAAAGACACTGACGAGGCTAGCGGGCTGCTGATGTCCTAAGGATAATCCTTCTGAACTATAGTCTGGTATCTCGCAGCGGAGGAAATAGTCATCTCTCAGTATGGGGTGGTATATTACATTTGAGAGCACATATCATGAGCTGCGTAACATTTTTGAGTCGGCCACCAATCACAGCGCTCGATAGTGTGAGAACAGTTAATCAGACCATAGGGCGTAATGAATGTTGATAGCAGGGGAGTTACTGCCAGTAAAATCAGCGCCTAGCCAATCCGACATGGATTTCCCCAGAATTCTGTGGATCCACATACAGGAAAACATGCTCCCTGTGGATATACAATAAAAAACCAAATCAAAATCATACTGCAAGACTAGCTTAGCACGCGCAGATTGTTGGCAGATACAGGGGGCTAACATGTTACACCCAAATCAGGGAGAGCAGGGGTCTGCTTGCAGCAAAGACAGATCCTCTTATGGAGTTGGCAAAAATAACTAATTATATACTTTCAACTGAGTTTGCTGGAGGATAGGTAATAAACATCGACGAGATCAGAACCATCGTAGCTCACAGATAGTCGGTCGTAATCCACACGTGTTCTGCCCTTGTTTGAAATTATATGACTACTGTTGTATTAAACGAACAGAAGTAATGAAAGAAATTAAGTCTAGATGGCAGTATTGCAAATAAAAAATGTAATATAAGACAAATAAAATTGCCTACTTCCATCTGCATCTAACGCGTCTTCTCGCTCACTCGCTTTCTAATGGAATTTATGTAGTGAACATATGAATAATTTCTCACAAGATTCTAGGAATGTTAACGGCGCATAGGAGAGCGCGCGGGGGGCGGGGCGGGGGGGGCAACTGATGATAGTTTCCTCTCTCTCATCACTCTTCCCACTTGTAGTAAATCAGGGGTACACTAATACATCCATCTTCTACATATCTGCCTTTCATCTACCTTCATCCATCTATTCTCATTGTGGATAGCCCTATGTACTGGGCCTAGCAGTCTTAAAGTATCATTTGGAAGCACAACTCAAGTGTCAACGCTATATTCATGAGTACAAACACATACAACATAGAGTCAAGACTAGGAAGAAGAATCAAGTAGTGTTATCATGTATTAGAAATAGTAGCAGCTATGCAGTTATATTTGACTATTAACTGTAATGCTGGCTGAATTCTTAAGCCCCTGGAGTATATTTCCTAGCGGAGTTCCTATTGCATTGAGAACGGTGAACATTATTAAGCCACGCATCACGTCCCAGGTAAAAAAGACTAGGCTCTATATACATATAACCAGCGCGAAAGTTGTGTGCAATGTTTTCATATTTCATACATATGCAAAGACAGCTCATATACGAATGAAAAGACGCGGTTCTACTTAATGGGGCGAAGTATGGTTTTTATAAGAACTTGCAAACGTATAAAAAGCAATAACAGCTTTACAAAAAACACTTGCTGATATGGTCCTGTAGTCTCTCTCACACTCTCACACCCCAGTTATCTACAGTACAGATTTATTATTCTCACGCCCCAATTGGGTTATTCTAATGTTTGGACACAGTGGAATAAGTATGTCCCCTATATCTTTCACATATTTCGCACTTAGATATCGCTCCTTTAAAAGGGGAACTTTCGGCTTCCAACATTCAGAGAAATTTTGGTAATTAAAAGTGAGGCCACACATAACCAATCCCACAAATACAAAGTACCATCACCTGACTGTTATTGGCGTACTATCTGTGTCCACCATAGGGACAAAATTAATGACTTAATAATTACATGAAAGCTCTGACTCTAGTACTAGGGAGATCAACAGCTTTGTCTCTAAGTTTGTCTTTGTCAATTAATTTGAAATCCTGCGACAGGGAAGGCTAGGCGCAGCGACTAAAAACTGATGCTCTATGCAGCCTTATATTAGCTTGTATCACAAACTATTGCTTCCTATCTAACTATGCACAGTCGATCATTAGCAGGAACTGTGGAACATAAGCCAAACCACTTCGTCGATGGTTCTCACCGTTCCTTGATTTTACCTTATGAATCACATGTACTACGTGTATTGGGATGGGCGAATTTGAACTACCTGAATGGCGCTTTGTAAAAATACTTTGCGTGCTCCTCTCTCTGCCATCAGAAAGCGTAGAATTATCTCGCTTTCACCACGACTCGCTTTTAATTTGCCATCCTCTCAACGAGGCTAAATGGCTAAATATAAAGTCTATTTGTGGGTCAAACAATTAATAAGTGGTCCGACTTCTGTGCGCGTCTTTTATTTTATTTTTTTGACGCAACAGAGCAGCGGTGTGTATTAAATTAGCAATAATTGGGCCTATAGATATACGTGAGTGGGCGTAATTTTTTTGCAAAATGAGTGAGCGAAAAAAATTCACGCGTAGCTACACTCATACCCTCAAGGTACATCCCTAGTGTCGCAGGGAATCTGTGGTGGGATCTTGTATATGAGAGTGCATGTCTACTGAGTGATAGCTAGCTGTTGGATACAAAGGGATAACAGATCAGTTGCAAGACCTTAGTCAGTGCAGCAAAGGTGAGGTTCACATTATAAGATCAGCAGAAGAGCAGAAGGGCTAGGCCTTAGGGACCCTGTCAGAACGACAATTGTATAAAAGCATGCATGTACAAGTTCTGCACTAGTTTTTTAATTGATGGTATATTGGAAAGTTGCTTGAAATTCTGAAAATATTAGGTTAATAATATTTCTCTCACAAGAATTCGCATTAAGTTTATATTTTTGGTGGAGTTCCCACCTATGCAGCTATCATTACTGTGGCGACTTATATTTTCCAGCTAGTTGTCTTAACTCTAAATGGACTAAGAGTAGAGGACATTTACCTGTTGCCAGAAGCAGAGCACAGCAACATTAGTAGGGGACACAATAGTAGTCCTGTTGTCGCTTCCAAGAATTACTCTACTGAACCCATCTCGAAATTCTATACAAGATTCGTTACATACTGAGCCTAGCAAGTGACTAGGTCTAGTGGTGACAACGTTGCAAGGAGTAGTCTCCACTAAGACATGGTTTGGTGATGTATTACCCAGACAGCTGGAACAGTGTATGACAATTCCTTTCTTTGTGCTCATGACCTGGGGGTATCAAAACATAAAGATGCATATAGATTGTTAGCCAAACTGCACACTCATACTTATGCCGATCAATCAAACATATTCGCATAGATATAACAGTAATATATGAACCTGGACCACCAGCAACAGAATATACATCTAGAATATACAAAATACAGAAAAATAATTAATATGCCTGCCACACCTCTGATTCAAAAGTGCAGAAGCCTAGACTAGGTGTCACCAATCAGACCATGCTTTGAAAATGACAGTTTTTTGTTCTCAGAGGCTCTATATTGGTTGTTCCTAACTGCAGTGCAATAATGACCTTGGAGAATAGTACTCTGCGACTTAGGTGACCCACGTTACCCTGGGATGGTCCAACTATAGCCTCGATGGCGACGCACACATTCAGTCAGGAAAGAAGGGTCCCTACCAGCTACCCAAGAAGAGCAGTACAGGGAACAGCAGCAGCCAGAGATCAGGGAGCTCCCAGCCAAGAGAAGAGATGACACAGAGCAAACACAGTCAAGACTGCAACCCATCTCCCCATGTGAGGGAGAGAGGGACCAGTCCTAGACACTGAAGGGGCTTAAATGACACCAGGGTGAGCCAGGAGAAGCCTCTCTGACCATGTTTAGCAGCCCCACCAGGGGGTCAGCCAGGCAGAGTACACTCCCTGCTGAAGTGCTGAATTCCACATTGATGAGGGAAGCAATAGGGGCAGAACAGAAATGTAGAAGGTTGCCCTCCCCTTTCCATGCTCCTACTGACTTGGCTTCCTCATGGGATTTTGGAGAGCCTCTCCAGCCTCTCGAGGGTAGACCCACACACAAGAAGGATATGCTCAGTGGGAAAAACAGGGGAGCAAGACTCAGCCGTGGGAATCTATTTGCAACACATTGCCTCCCTGAGCTGAAGGTCTGGGGCTTGAGCCCTATTCATTACTGCACTCAACATTGATCATCTTTTTACAAGTTTATTGGCATTTTCCACTTCTCTCCCCAATTGGACTAAGGCTCTTGGGAACAAGGGCCTTTCTCCTTCACCTCATGGCAGATCCGGACTGAGAATTAAAATAGGCCTAGCATTTCAGGTACACAGAGGCCTAATCAGCCCACATAGAGGCCCTATCTCGCCCCACCAGCCCACTAAATACTAACTTTCTATGGGACCTTATAGCAGCCTCCTGGCATTTGGCAGAACCCACAGATTGCCAGTCCAGGCCTGCCTCATGGTAACGCTTCTGCCTGATCTCCAGGCATCCTGCAGAAGGTTTGGGCAGAGCAAGGTTTATATTGCTGAGCTGCTTGGGACCTTTTACCCTGTTTCTTGTAAAGGAGAGATAGGTTAGGTTACGGTTGGGTTAGGGTTAGGGTTAGGTTAAGGGTTAGGGTGGGTTAGGGTTAGGGTTATAGGGATCGGGCGAGATTTTGGTACTTTGGTACAAAGTGGGGAGTGGTGAGGGATTGGTGTTGGGTTGATGTTAGGGTAGGGTTAGGGTTGGGTTGGGTTTAGGGTTGGGTTAGGGTTAGGGTTAGGGTTAGGGTTAGGGTTAGTGTATTAGGGTTAGGGTTGGTTAGGGTTTAGGGTTATGGGTTAGGGTTATGGGATGGGCGAAGGTTTGGTACTTTGGTACGAAAGGGTGGGGGCCGTAGGTTGTGAGGAGGGATTGGTGTGTGGGGTTATGTTAGGATTTAGGGTTGGAAAGATGGGTAAGGTTGGTTGGAAAAGCAAGGGTTAGGTTGGAAAAAGTAGGGTTGGGTTGAAAAGATAGGTTGGGTTGGAAAAAGATAGGGTAGGGTTTGAAAAAGATAGGGTTAGGGTTGGAAAGACAGGGTTGGGTTGGAAACGCGAGGGGTTGGTGAAAAAAGATGGGTAGGTTGGAAAGTAGGTTAGGGTTGGAAAGTGGGGTTGGGTTGAAAAAAGATAGGGTTGGTTGGAAAAAGAGGGTTAGGGTTGAAAAAAGATAGGGTTGGGTTGGAAAGAAGGGTTAGGGTTGGAAAAGATAGGGTTAGGGTTGAAAAAGATAGGTTGGGGTTGAAAAAATGATAGGTTAGGGTTGGAAAAGATGGGTTAGGGTTTGAAAAAGATAGGGTTTGGAAAGATTGAGGGTGCTGTGGATTTTTCGGTTGTGTGTGGCCGTAAGGGTTTTAGGGATGGGGAAGATTTTGGTATTTTGGTACCAAAGGTGGGGGGAGTGTGAGGAGGGATTGGTGTTGGGGTTAGGTGGTAGGATTAGGGTGTGGTAAAATGATAGGGTAGGGTTTAGGGTTGGAAAAGCCGGGTTGGGTTGGAAAAAGGATAGGGTTAGGTGAAAAAGATGGGTTAGGGTTGGAAGATAGGGTTTAGGGTTGAAAAAAGATAGGGTTAGGGTTGGAAAGACAGGGTTAGGGTTGAAAAGAGTAGGGTTAGGGTTGGAAAAGAGTAGGGTTAGGGTTGGAAAGTGGGTGGTTGCAGAAAAGATAGGGTTAGGGTTGGAAAGATAGGGTTAGGTTGTAAAGTAGATGGGTATTGGATAGATGTGGTGGGATAGGGTTGGAGAAAGTGGAGTTTAAGGGTTGGAAAAAGTAGGGGTTGAAAAGATAGGGCGTTCCTGGGTTGGAAAAGTATAGGAGTTAGGGTTGGAAAAAAGATTAGGGTTGAAGATTGAGGGCTGCTGTGATTCTCGGGGGTTGTGGCCGTCAGGGTTATGGGATGGCGAGATTTTGGTATTTGGTACAAAGGTGGGGGCGAGTGTGAGGAGGGATTGGTGTTGGGTTAGTGTTAGGATTAGGGTTGGAAAAGATAGGGTAAGGGTTTAGGGGTTGGAAAAAGGGTTAGGTTGGAAAAAGATAGGGTTGGGTTGAAAAGATAGGGTTAGGGTTGGAAAAAGATAGGGTTAGGGTTGAAAAAGATAGGGTTAGGTTGGAAAGACAGGGTTAGGGTTGAAAGTAGGGTTAGGGTTGGAAAGATAGGGTTAGGGTTGGAAAGATAGGGTTTAGGGTTAAAAAAGATAGGGTTAGGGTTGGAAAGATAGGGTTAGGGTTGAAAAGATAGGGTTAGGGTTGGAAAGACGGGTTAGGGTTGGAAAAAGATAGGTAGGGTTTGGAAAAGATAGGGTTAGGGTTGAAAAAAGATAGGGTTGGGTTGGAAAAGATAGGGTTAGGGTTGAAAAAAGATAGGGTTGGAAGATTGGGGTGCTGTGATTTCTCGGGTTGTGGTCCCGTACCGGGTTATGGATGGGCGAGATTTTTGGTACTTTGGTACAAAGGTGGGGCGCAAGTGGTGGAGGAGGGATTGGTGGTTGGGGTTGTGTTAGATTAGGGTTGGTAAAGATAGGTAGGTTTAGGTTGGAAAAAAGCCGGGTTAGGGTTGGAAAAAGAGTAGGGTTAGGGTTGAAAAGATAGGTTAGGGTTGGAAAAAGATAGGGTTAGGTTGAAAAAAGTGGGTTTGGGTTGGAAAAGCAGGGTTAGGGTTGAAACAGATAAGGGTGGGTTGGAAAAGTGGGTAGGGTTTGAAAAGAATAGTGGTTAGGGTTGAAAAGATAGGTTAGGGTTGGAAAAGAGTAGGGTTGGTTGAAAAGATGGGTTGGGTTGGAAAAGAAGGGTTAGGGTTTGGAAAAAGGTAGGGTTAGGGTTTGGAAAAGATAGGGTTAGGGTTGAAAAAGTTAGGGTTGGAAAGATTGAGGGTGTGTGATTTTGGGTTGTGTGTGAAGGGTTATAGGGATGGGCGAAGATTTTGGTACTTTGGTACAAGGTGGGGCGAGTGTGAGGGGGATTGGTGTTGGGTAGTTAGTGTTAGGACTTAGGGTTGGAAAAAGATGGGTAGGGTGGGTGGAAAAGCCAGGGTTAGGGTTGGAATCAGATAGGGTTAGGGTGAAAAAAGTAGGGTTAGGGTTGAAAAAAGATAGGGTTGGTTGGAAAGACGCTAGTTGGTTTGGAAAAGATAGGGTTAGGGTTGGAAAGATGGTTAGGGTTGAAAAAGATGGGGTTAGGGTGGAAAGATAGGGTTAGGGTTGAAAAGATAGGGTTTGGAAGATTGAGGGCTGCTGGTGATTTCTCGGGGTTGTGGCCGTACAGGGTTATAGGGATGGGCGAAAGTTTTGGTTACTTTGGTACCAAAGGTGGGGGAGTGGTGAAGGAGGGATTGGTGTGGGGTTGTGTTGAGGACTTGGGTTGGAAAAAGTAGGGTAAGGGTTAGGTTTGGAAAAAGCAGGGTTAGGGTTGGGGAAAAAGATAGGGTTAGGGTTGAGAAAAGATAGGTTAGGGTTGGAAAAAGATGGGTTGGGTTGAAAAAGATAGGGGTTAGGGTTGGAAAGACAGGGTTAGGGTTTGAAAAAGATAGGGTTAGGGTTGGAAAAAGTAGGGTTAGGGTTGGGAAAAAGATAGGGTTAGGGGTTGAATAAAGATAGGGTTAGGGTTTGGAAAAATAGGTGTTAGGGTTGAAAAAGATGGGGTTAGGGTTGGAAAGACAAAGGGTTAGGGTTGGAAAAAGATAGGGTTAGGGTTGGAAAAAGATAGGGTTGGGTTGAAAGATAGGGTTAGGGGTTGGGAAAAGTAGGGTTGGGTTGAAAAATAGATAGGGTTGGAAAAAGATTTGAGGGTGCTGGTGATTTCTCGGGGTTGTGGCCGTACGGGATTAAGGGATGGGCGAAGATTTTGGTATTGTGGGTGTACAAAGGTGGGGCGAGTGTGAGGAGGGATTGGTGTTGTGGGTTGTGTTGGACTTAGGGTTGGAAAAGATAGGTAGGGTTGGGTTGGAAAAAGCCAAATGGGTTAGGGTTGGAAAAGATGGGGTTAGAGTAAAAAAGATAGGGTTAGGGTTTGGAAGAAGATAGGGTTAGGGGTTGAAAAAGATAGGGTTAGGGTGTGGAAAAGGACGGGTTAAGGGTTTGAAAAAGATGGGTTAGGGTTGGAAAAAGATAGGGGTTAGGGTTGGAAAGATAGGGTTTAGGGTTGAAAAAGATAGGGTTAGGGTTGGAAAAAGGATGGGTTTAGTTGTTGAAAAGATAGGGTTAGGGTTGGAAAAGCAGGGTTAGGGGTTGGAAGATAGGGTTATGGGTTGGAAAAAAGATAGGGTTAGGGTTTGAAGAAAATAGGGTTAGGGTTGGAAAAGATAGGGTTAGGGTTGAAAAAAGATGGGTTGGAAAGATTGAGGGCTTGCTTGTGATTTCTCGGGGTTGGGTGGCGTACAGGGTTATAGGGATGGGCGAGATTTTGGTAGCTTTGGTACAAAAGGTGGGGGCGAGTGTGAGAAGGGATTGGTGTTGGGGTTAGTGTTAGGACTTAGGTTTGGAAAGATAGGGTAGGGTAGGGTTGGAAAAAAGCCAGGGTTTAGGGTTGGAAAGATAGGTTAGGGTTGAAAAAAGATAGGGTTAGGGTTTGGAAAAAGATAGGTTAGGGGTTGCAAAAAGATAGGGTTAGGGTTGGATAGACAGGGTTAGGGTTGAAAAAAGATGGGTTTAGGGTTTGAAAGTGAGGTGTTAGGGTTTTGGAAAAAGATAGGTTAGGGTGAAGATAGGGTTAGGGTTGGAAAAGATAGGGGTTAGGGTTGAAATAAAGTAGGGTTTAGGGTTTTGGAAAGACAGGGTTGGGTTGGAAAAAAAAGATAGGGTTAGGGATTGGAAAGATTTAGGGTTTAGTGTTGAAAAGTAGGGTTGGGTTGAAAAAGATAGGGTTGGAAAGATTGGGTTATGGGTTAGGGTTAGGGTTTTAGGGGTTTAGGGTTGGGTATAACAGAGAAGATTAGGGTGTATTAGGGTTGGTTAGGGTATAGGGATGGGCGAGATTTTTGGTACTTTGGTACAAAGGTGGGGTGTGGGAGGAGGGTTGTGTTGGGGTTAGTGTTAGGACTTAGGGTTGAAAAAGATAGGGTAAGGGTTAGGGTTGGAAAAGCCAGGGTTAGGGTTGGAGAAGATAGGTTAGGGTTGAAAAAGATAGGGTTAGGGTTGGAAAAAAGCATAGGGTTAGGGTTGAAAAGATGGGTTGGAAGATTGAGGGCTGCTGTTGATTTCTCGGGTGTGGCGTAAGGGATATTATAGGGATGGGCGAGAGATTTTTGGTACATTTGTACCAAGGGTGGGGGGCGAGTGTGAGGAGCGGATTGGTGTTGGGGTTGTGTTAGGATTAGGGTTGAAATAGATAGGGTAGGTTAGGGGTTGTGGAAAAGCAGGGTTGGGTTAGGAAAAAGATAGGGTTAGGGTTGAAAAAAGAATAGGGTTAGGGTTGGAAAAGATGAGGGTTGGGTTGAAAAAGATAGGGTGGGTTGGAAAGACGGGGTTAGGGTTGAAAAAGATAGGGTTAGGGTTGGAAAAGATAGGGTTGGTTGGAAAAGTTAGGGTTAGGGTTGAAGAAAAGATGGGTTTAGGGTTGGAAAAAGATAGGTTAGGTTGAAAAAGATAGGTTAGGGTTGTGAAAGACAGGGGTTAGGGTTTGGAAAAAGATGGGTTAGGGGTTGGAAGATAGGGGTTGGGTTGAAAAAAAGAATGGGTTAGGGTTGGAAAGAATAGGGTTAGGGTTGAAAAAAGATGGGTTGGGAAAGATTGAGGCTGCTGTGATTTCTCGGGGTGTGGCCGTACAGGGTTAATAGGGATGGGCGGAAAGATTTTGGGTAGTGTTGGTACAAAGGTGGGGGCGAGATGTGAGGAGGGATTGGTGTTTGGGGTTAGTGTTGGCTTAGGGTTTGGACAAAGAAAGGGTAGGGGTTAGGGTTGGAAAAGCAGGGTTGGGTTGGAAAGATGGGTTAAGGGTTGAAAAAGATAGGGTTAGGGTGTTGGAAAGATTAGGGTTGGGTTGGAAAGACAGGGTTAGGGTTGGAAAAGACAGGGTTAGGGTTTGAAAAAAGATGGGTAGGGTTGGAAAGATAGGGTTAGGGTTTGAAAAAGATAGGGTTGGTTGGAAAAAGATAGGGTTAGGGTTGAAAAAAGATAGGGTTAGGGTTGGAAAGACGGGTTAGGGGTTGGAAAAGGTAGTGTTGGGTTGGAAAAAAGATGGGTTAGGGTGAAAAGATAGGGTTAGGCTTGGGGAAAGAGATAGGGTTGGGTTGAAAAGAGATAGGGTTGGAAGATTGAGGGTGGGCTGTGATTTCTTCTCGGGCTTGTGGGCTGTACAGGGTTTTAGGGATGGGCGAAGATATTTTGGTAACTTGGTACCAAAGGTGGGGGGGAGGGTGAGAGAGGGATTGGTGTTGGGGTTAGTGTAGGACTTAGGGTTGGAAAAGAAGGGTAGGGTTGGGATTGGAAAAAGCAGGGTTGGGTTGGAAAAAGTAGGGTTGAGGGTTGAAAAAAGATAGGGTTAGGGTTGGAAAAAGATAGGGTTAGGGTTGAAAAAAGATAGGGTATAGGGGGTTGGAAAGACAGGGTTAGGGTTGGATAGATAGGTTAGGGTGGAAAGATCGGGTTAGGGTTGAAAAAGTAGGGTTGGGTTGGAAAAGATAGGGTTGGGTTGAAAAAAGATGGGTTGGAAGATTGAAGGGCTGCTGTGATTTCTCGGGGTGTGGCGTACAGGGTTATAGGGTGGGCGAAGATTTTGGTACTTTGGTCAAAGGTGGGGGGCGAGTGGTGAGGAGGGATTGGTGTTGGGGTTAGTGTTAGGACTTAGGGTTGGAAAGATGGGTAAGGGTTTGGGTTGGAAAAAGCCAAGGTTAGGGTTGGAAAAAGATAGGGTTGGGTTGAAAAGATGGGTAGGGTTGGGAAAAGATGGGTTGGGTTGAAAATAAAATAGGGTTGGGGTTGGAAAGGACAGGTTGTTAGTGGGTTGAAAAGGAGATAGGGTTAGGGTTTGGAGAAAAGATAGGGTTAGGGTTGGAAAAAGATAGGGTTTGGGTTGAAAAAAGATAGGGTTAGGGTTGGTAAAGATAGGGTTAGGGTTGAAATAGATAGGGTTTAGGGTTGGAAAAGGACAGGGTTGGGTATGGGGAAAAAGATAGGGTTGGGTTGGAAAAGATAGGGTTGGGTTGAAAAAAGATAGGTTAGGGTGGAAAAAGATAGGTGTTAGGTTAGGGGTTAGGGTTATGGGTTAGGGTTAGGGTCTAGTGGTATTTTGGGTTAGGGTTAGTAGGGTTAGGGTTAGGTTTTAGGGTTAGAGGTTATAGGGATGGGCGAAGATGTTTGGTACTTTTGGTACCAAGGTGGGGGCGGTGTTAGGGGGATTGGTGTTTGGGGTTAGTGTTAGGATTAGGGTTGGAAAAGATAGGGTTTAGGGTTGAAAAAAGATAGGGTTAGGGTTTGGAAGAAGGGTTTAGGGTTGAAAAAGATAGGGTTAGGGTTGGAAAAAGATAGGGTTTAGGGTTGAAAAAAGATAGGGTTAGGGGTTGAAAAAGATAGGGTTTAGGGTTGAAAAGATAGGGTTAGGGTTGAAAATAAGATAGGGTTTAGGGTTTTGAAAGGAAGGGTTATGGGTTGAAAAAAGATTAGGGTTAGGGGTTGGAAAAAGATTAGGGTTAGGGTTGGAAAAGATGGTAGGGTTGAAAAAAGATAGGGGTTAGGGTTGGCAAGAAGATAGGGTTAGGGTTTGAAACGATGGGTAGGTTGGAAAAGACAGGGTTAGGGTTGGGAAAAGTAGGTTAGGGTTGGAAAAAGATGGGTTAGGGGTTGAAAAAAAGATGGGTTAGGTTGGAAAAGATAGGGTTAGGGTTTGAAAAAAGATAAGGGTTGGAAAGAATTGAGGGCTGCTGTGATTTCTGGGGTTGTAGGCGTACGGGTTATAGGATGGGCGAGATTTGGTACTTTGGTCAAGGTGGGGGGAGTGTGGGGAGGATTGGTGTTGGGGTTAGTGTTAGGATTAGGTTGGAAAAAGATAGTGTAGGGTTAGGGTTGGAAAAAGGGTTAGGGTTGGAAAAAGATAGGGTTGGGTTGAAAATAGATAGGGTTGGCGGTTTGAAAGATAGGGGTTAGGGTTAAAAAGATAGGGGTTGGGTTGGAGAAAGACAGGGTTAGGGTTGAAAAAAGATAGGGTTAGGGTTGGAAAAAGAATAGGGTTAGGTTGGAGAAAAGATAGGGTTAGGGTTGAAAAGATAGGTAGGGTTGGAAAAAGATAGGGTTGTTGAAAAAAAGATAGGGGTTAGGGTTGGAAAGACGGGTTAGGGTGAAAAAGATAGGGTTGGTTGGAAAAGATAGGGTTAGGGTTTTGAAAAGAGATAGGTTGGGTTGGAAAAGATAGGGTTACCGGGTTGAAAAAAGATTAGGGTTGGAAGATTGAGGGCTGGCTGTGATTTCTCGGGGGTTGTGTGGCGTAAGGGTTATAGGGATGGGCGAAGATTTTTGGTACTTTTGGTACCAAAGTTGGGGGCGAGTGTGGAGAAGGGTTGGTGTTGGGTTGTGTTGGACTTAGGGTTGGAAAAGATAGGGTGAGGGTAGGGTTGGAAAAAGCAGGGTTATGGGTTGGAAAAAGATTAGGGTTAGGGGTTGAAAAAGATAGGGTTAAGGGGTTGGAAAAAGATGGTTAGGGTTGAAAAACAGATAGGTTGGGAAAGTTGAGGGCTGCCTGTGATTTTCGGGGTTGGTGGCGATACAGGGTTATAGGGATGGCGAAGATTTTGGGTTTGGTACCAGAAGGGTGGGGTGCGAGTGTGAGGGAGGGATTGGTGTTGGGGTTAGTGTAGGACTTTAGGTTTGGAAAAGATAGGTAAGGTTATGGGTTGAAAAGCAGGGTTAGGTGGAAAAAGATAGGTGTAAGGGTTGCAAAAAGGATAGGGTTGGGGAAAGATAGGGTAGGGTTGAAAAAAAATAGGGTTAGGGTGGAAAAGAACGGGTTAGGGTTGAAAAAAGGATAGGGTTAGGGTTGGAAAGATAGGGGTTGGGTTGGAGAAAGATAGGGGGTTTTTTTTAGGGGTTTTTGAAAAAGAATAGGGTTGGGTTGGAAAAGATAGGGTTAGGGTTGAAAAAAAGAGTAGAGGGTTAGGGGTTGGAAAAGACGGGTTAGGTTGGAAAAGTGGGTTAGGTATGGAAAAAGATAGGGTTAGTGGTTGAAAAAAGATTAGGGTTAGTGGAAAAAGATAGGGTTAGGGTTAGGGTTAGGGTTGGGTTAGGGTTAGGGTTAGTGTTATTAGGGTTAGGGTTAGGGTTAGGGTTAGGGTTAGGGTTAGGAGTTATAAGGGATGGGCGAAGATTTTGGTATTTGGTACAAGGTGGGGCGAGTGTTGAGGGAGGGAATTGGTGTTGGGGTTAGTGTTGGACTTAGGGTTGGGAAAAAGGATGAGGGTAAGGGTTAGGGTTGGAAAAGCCAGGGTTAGGTGTTGGAAATAGATAGGGTTCAGGGTTGAAAAAGATAGGGTTAGGGTTGGAGAAAAGATAGGGTTGGGTTGAAAAAAGATAGGGTTGGGTTGGAAAAGACGGGTTAGGGTTGAAAAAGTATAGGGTTAGGGTTGGAAAGATAAGGGGTTAGGGTTGGAAAAAGATAGGGTTAGGGTGAAAAAGATAGGGTTAGGGTTGGAAAAGATGGTTAGGTAGGGTTAGTGTATTAGGGTTAGGGTTTAGGGTTAGGGTTAGGGTTAGGGTTAGGCGTTAGGGGTTAGGGTTAGGGTTAGGGTTATGGGTTAGGGTTTAGGTTAGGGTTAGGGTTATAGGATGGAGCCGAAGATTTGGTACTTTGGTACGCAAAAGGTGGGGGCGAGTGTGAGGGAGGGGATTGGTGTTGGCGGTTAGTGTTAGGGTTAGGGTTAGGGTTGGGTTGGGTTAGGGTAGGTTAGGGTTAGGGTTAGGGTTAGGGTTAGGTTAGTGTATTAGGGTTAGGGTTAGGGTTAGGGTTGGGTTAGGGGTTAGGGTTATAAGAAGGGAATGGGCGAAGATTTTGGTACTTTGGCCGCGCAAGGTGGGGGGCGAGTTTGTGAGGAGGGATTGGTGTTGGGGTTAGTGTTAGGCTTTAGGGTTGGAAAAAAGTATAGGGTAAGGGTTAGGGGTTGGCAAAAAGCAGGGTTAGGGTTGGAAAAAGATAGGGTTAGGGTTGAAAAAGATGGGTTAGGGTTGGAAAAAAGATAGGGTTAGGGTTGAAAAAAGAAGGTTAGGGTTGGAAAGACAGGGTTAGGGTTGAAGAAAAGATAGGGTTTAGGGTTGGAAAAAGATAGGGTTGAGGGTTGGAAAAGCATAGGGTTAGGGTTGAAAAAGATAGGGTTAGGGTTGGACAAAAGATAGGTTAGGGTTGAAAAAAGATAGGGTTATGGGTTGGAAAGACAGGGTTAGGGTTGAAAAAAGATAGGGTACGGGTTGGATAAAAGATAGGGTTAGGGTTGGAAAAAGATAGGGGTTAGGGTTGAAAAAAATAGGGTTAGGGTTGGAAAAAGATAGCGGTTAGGGTTGAAAAAAAAGATAGGGTTAGGGTTGGAAAAGAGACAGTGGTTAGGGTTTGGAAAAAGATAGGGGTAGGGTTGGTAAAAAATAGGGTTAAGGGTTGAAAAGATAGGGTTAGGGTTGGAAAAAGATAGGGTTAGGGGTTGAAAAAAGATAGGGTTGGAAGATTGAGGGCTGCTGTGTTTCTCGGGGTTGTGGCCGGTACAGGGTTATAGGGATGGGCGAAGATTTTGGTACTTTGGTACCAAAGGTGGGGGCGAGTGTGAGGAGGGATTGGTGTTGGGGTTAGTGGGTTAGGACTTAGGGTTGGAAAAGATAGGGTAAGGGTTAGGGTTGGAAAAGCGCCAGGGTTAAGGGTTGGAAAAAGATAGGGTTAGGGTTGAAAAAGATAGGGTTAGGGTTGGAAAAAGATAGGGTTAGGGTTGAAAAAAGATAGGTTAGGGTTGGAAAAGACAGGGTTAGGGTTGAAAAAAGATAGGGTTAGGGTTGGAAAAAGATAGGGTTAGGGGTTGGAAAAAGATAGGGTTAGGGTTGAAAAAAGATAGGGTTAGGGGTTGGAAAAAGATAGGGTTAGGGTTGAAAAAAGATAGGGTTAGGGTTGGAAAGACAGGGTTAGGTTGGAAAAAGATAGGGTTAGGGTTGGAAAAGATAGGGTTAGGGTTGAAAAAGATAGGGTTAGGGTTGGAAAAAGATGGGTTAGGGTTGAAAAAAGATAGGTTGGAAAGATTGAGGGCTGCTGTGATTTCTCGGGGTTGTGGCCGTACAGGGTTATAGGGATGGGCGAAGATTTTGGTACTTTGGTACCAAAGGTGGGGGCGAGTGTGAGGAGGGATTGGTGTTGGGGTTAGTGTTAGGACTTAGGGTTGGAAAAAGATAGGTAAAGGGTTAGGGTTGGAAAAGCCAGGGTTAGGGTTGGAAAAGAAGATAGGGTTAGGGGTTGAAAAAAGATAGGTAGGGTTGGAAAAAGATAGGGTTAGGGTTGAAAAAGATAGGGTTAGGGTTGGAAAAGACAGGGTTAAAAATAAGGGTTAGGGTTTTGAAAAAAGATAGGGTTAGGGTTGGAAAAAGATAGGGTTGGGTTGAAAAAGATAGGGTTAGGGTTGGAAAAGATAGGGTTAGGGTTTGAAAAAAGAATAGGGTTAGGGTTGGAAAAAGATAGGGTTAGGGTTTGGAAAAGATAGGGTTAGGGCAGAATAGGGAAAGATAGGGGTTAGGGTTGGAAAAAAAGATAGGGGTTGGAAGGGGTTAGGGTTAGGGTTAGCGGTTAGGGTTAGGGTTAGGGTTAGGGGTTAGGGTGGGTTAGTTAGGGTTTATAGGGATGGGCGAAGATTTTGGTACTTTGGTACCAAAGGGTGGGGGGAGTGTGAGGAGGGATTGGTGTTGGGGTTAGTGTTAGGACTTAGGGTTGGAAAAGATAGGGTAAGGTTAGGGTTGGAAAAAGCCAGGGTTAGGGTTGGAAAAACAGATAGGGTTAGGTTGAAAAAGATAGGGTTAGGGTGGAAAAGATAGGGTTAGGGTTGAATAAAAGATAGGGTTGGAAAGATTGAGGGCTGCTGTGATTCTCGGGGTTTGTGGCCGTACAGGGTTATAGGGATGGGCGAAGATTTTGGTACTTTGGTACCAAAGGTGGGGGCGAGTGTGAGGAGGGATTGGTGTTGGGGTTAGTGTTAGGACTTAGGGTTGGAAAAAGATAGGTAAGGGTTTAGGGTTGGAAAAAGCCAGGTTAGGGTTGGGTTGGAAAAAGATAGGGTTAGGGTTGGAAAAAGATAGGGTTAGGGTTGGAAAAAAGATAGGGTTAAAGGGTTTGGAAAAGACAGGGTTAGGGTTGAAAAAAGATAGGGTTAGGGTTGAAAAAAGATAGGGTTTGGGTTGGAAAAAGGAGGGTTAGGGTTGAAAAATAAGATAGGGTTGAAAAAGATAGGGTTAGGGTTGAAAAAAGATAGGGTTAGGGTTGGAAAAGACGGGTTAGGGTTGGAAAAAAGATAGGGTTAGGGTTGGAAAAAGATAGGGTTAGGGTTGAAAAAAGATAGGGTTAGGGTTGGAAAAAGATAGGGTTAGGGTTGAAAAAAG
>NC_054379.1:413036-433036 GCF_017654675.1 Xenopus laevis
TATTAGCACCTTCAGTTATGTACTGTTTATAGAGCATGCTGGGAATTGTAGTCTGATGTGTACACTAATATCCCATGATCATTTGGTTTATATGCAATGGTTTATGGGGCTTGCTGGGAAGCATAACCTACTTTTCTTAGCTCCTCCAGTTATGTACTGTTTATAGAGCATGCTGGGAATTGTAGTCTGATGTGTATACTAATATCCATGATCATTTGGTTTATGAGGCTTTCTGGGAAGCATAACCTACTTTTATTAGCTCCTCCAGTTATGTACTGTTTTAGAGCATGCTGAGAATTGTAGTCTGATGTGTACACTAATATCCATAATCATTTGGTTTATGGGACTTGCTGGGAAGTATAACCTACTTTTATTAGCTCCTCCAGTTATGTACTGTTTATAGAGCATGCTGGGAATTGTAGTCTGATGTGTACACTTATATCCATAATCATTTGGTTTATGGGCTTGCTGGGAAGCATAGGCAACTTTTATTAGCTCCTCCAGTTATGTACTGTTTATAGAGCATGCTGGGAATTGTAGCTGATGTGTACACTAATATCTCATGATCATTTGGTTTATGGGGCTTGCTAGGAAGCATAACCTACTTTTATTAGCTCCTTCAGTTATGTACTGTTTATAGAGCATGCTGGGAATTGTAGTCTGATGTGTACACTAATATCCCATGATCATTTGGTTTATATCCAATGATCATTTGGTTTATGGGCCTTGCTGGGAAGCATAACCTACTTTCTTAGCTCCTCCAGTTATGTACTGTTTATAGAGCATGCTGGGAATTGTAGTCTGATGTGTACACTAATATCCCATATCATTTGGTTTTATGGGGCTTGCTGGGAAGCATAACCTACTTTTCTTAGCTCCTCCAGTTATGTACTGTTTATAGAGCATGCTGGAATTGTAGTCTGATGTGTATACTAATATCCCATGATCATTTGGTTTATGGGGCTTGCTGGGAAGCATAACCTACTTTTATTAGCTCCTCCAGTTATGTACTGTTTATAGAGCATGCTGGAATTGTAGTCTGATGTGTACACTAATATCCCATGATCATTTGGTTTATGGGGCTTGCTGGGAAGCATAACCTACTTTTATTAGCTCCTCCAGTTATGTACTGTTTATAGAGCATGCTGGGAATTGTAGTCTGATGTGTACACTAATATCCCATAATCATTTGGTTTATGGGCTTGCTGGGAAGCATAGGCAACTTTTATTAGCTCCTCCAGTTATGTACTGTTATAGAGCATGCTGGGAATTGTAGTCTGATGTGTACACTAATATCCCATGATCATTTGGTTTATGGGCTTGCTGGAAGCATAACCTACTTTTATTAGCTCCTCCAGTTATGTACTGTTTATAGAGCATGCTGGGAATGTAGTCTGATGTGTACACTAATATCCATATCATTTGGTTTATGGGGACTTGCTGGGAAGCATAACCTACTTTTATTAGCTCCTCCAGTCTATGTACTTGTTTATAACGAGACATCGCTGGGCTCAGATCTCCATCGCATGATGCATCTAACTAAACCAATCCCATTGATCTATTACTGTTTTATATGGCTTGTCCTCTGGAAGCATAAAGCCTTCTTTATTTAGCTCCCTCCCATTATGACTGTTCTATAGAGCATCGCTGCGGAATTTAATAGTCATGATGTGTACCACAAATATCCCACTCATGGACGATACTCATTCTTCATCATGGAGCTGCGGTTTTTTTTATTCAGGGGCTTGCTGAGAAACAAACATACTTATTTATTAGCCTCCTCCAGTTAGTACGACTTATATAGTTTAGCATAGCTGGGAATTGTACGTCGGTACCAACTAAATATCTCTTTAATATGACATCATTTCGTGTAGCGCACCTGTCGAGAGCATAGTTTAACTTTTATTACTCCTCCAGTTATATACTGTTTAGAGGCATGCTGGAATTGTAGTTCTGTGGTAGTCTAATGTGTTACAACTAATGACCCATGATCATTTTTGGGTCTAGGAAGCTGCTGTGGATAGCCATTAACCTAACTTCTTTATTAGCTCCTCCAGTTATGTGAGCTGTTTATAGAGCATGCTGGAATTGTAGTCCTGACTTATGTACACTAATATCCCAATCGATCATTGGATTTTCATGGGGCATTTGCTGGGGAAACATTTCCAACATACGTTCTTATTTAGCTTCCTTTCAGTTTATTACTGATATAGAGCATGCTGAGCGGAATTTGTAGTCTGTGAACAATAATATTCACTGATTCATTTGTTAGCCGCTTGCTGGGAAGCATAGGCAACTTTTATTAGCATCCTCAGTTATATTTACTGTTTTTTTTAAGCAAGCTGGGAATTGTAGTCTGATGTGTACACTATATATTCCCTACATTTGGTTCATGTGGCTTGCTGAAGCATAACCTACTTTATTAGCTTCCTCCAGTATGTACCTGTTTATAGGCATGCTGGGAATCTGTATTTCAATTTCACCATTCACATTTTCTAGCATACTTTGTGTCTTTTGACATTTGCTGGAACTCTATAGGCCGACTTGTATTATTTCTTCCACACTTGTTATTATTTCTCCAGTATAGGAATTTAGAGTTTGCTGGGAAGTGGAAGTTCAAAATTGTACCAACATTTTTACCAATTGCCATTACTGCGTGTCTTGCAGGATGCCTTGCTCAATCTTTACTAGCACTTCCATTGCTCATCTGTCTTGTTTGTCATTTCTGTAAGTATATTTAATTCAGTACCACTTTATCACTATGCTTATCGCTGCATGTACTCATGTTGATCGCCACATGCTTGAGAAAGTATATCCCAGGGTTCATTTATATTGCCTTAAAAAATAAAATCATTTGCCCGCCTTCTTTCTGTGGTCAATGTGTGTCCCGTGTTGCATTAAGTTATTAGAACTATGGTGTATTAAATACATAACTCCAGCAGGACAGATAAACTACACTGCTTTTTATTTATGGTTTTGGTACTAAACACCACAAGTTCAATTTTCTATGATCTATAATGCATAATACAGCGTGGGTCTCACCTACTTCACTAAAATGCTCAAGTAGTACTAACAGCTTTATATTATACTAGCCACCCCTTATGTATATTTGTGCTGTATTTTTGCATGCTACAGTGTGTCTCACACCCAGCGCTCTGTACTGTACCTGGCTTCACAGTAATACAAACTGACCTTATTCTATGTATAAGCCAGCACCATTGATTATGAGGGTCCTATAATACATGCGTATAGTTGCCTTTTAATTGAATTTCTTAACTTTTTATACCTAAAAGGTGGCTCACTTATTTTCTCGTATATTCCTATTTATTATGATTTACCATACCCATAATGGAACAAGATGTATATCAAGATTGTAATGCGGTTCCCATACTTAAGCCACAAAAACGTAATCTTTTTTATAACCCTGAGTTCTGTGTAAAACAATAATACACTATTATTATTGCATTGAGGCTATGTGTTGCTATTATTGACTTTAGCCTACTAAGTTTGTTTAAAGCAGTAGACTAGATCATGGATATCTCCAACCTCTCTCGCATGAGGTGATTAGTAAGTTGAACCCCTGTACAACAAAATGCAAACAAATATGAGAATGGTTTAGCAGCAAGACAGGAGATACTGCTGATTTTCACCGTCAAAGAATAATACTTCTACATTCTTAAAAGCCCCTTTGATCACAAAAAAAAACATTTTTGCCAGATCATTTTTCTAAATGTTATAATTTGAAGTTAGCCTTGCTAAGCTCTCTCTTTCTTGTGTTCTTAACAACTCTACTCTTGTAGGGTTTTGCGAGTTCCCTGCCCGGGGCTTGGCAAACAAATTCACACTGAACTGGCCTGCACATGCATCTTCTGTTTCTTTTGCACGTCTCTGCTAGGGATTGACTTGGCAAGATTTAGCCAATAGAAAGTTCGAGTGAAAATTACAATCCACAGAAAGAGGGAGCACATGTTGCCAAGTGACCAGATTCCACTGTCGCTTCCTATATGGCAGAGTACTTCCGGTGTTGCAATACTAAGACAGAGAGCAGGCAAGAGAGAATAATAGGAAATTAAGGTTTTTAGTAGCAGCAATGAGATCACCAAGATTGGTATATACAGCTTCAAACATATACATTTAAAATTAAGGAATAAAGGCTAAAATAACAAAACCTGTTTCTTCTGACAGGGCCTATGCTCTTCGAACGCTAGAAACCTACTCGCTGAGCTCTCAGTCCGCCATCCGATCCACATGGCTCGATTCTGGCAAAGATGCCCACTTTAGGTTATGACACTGTGTTAAGATTTGTCACCCATGATTTTTTAGGCGGTACGGTAAATAAATCTCTTAAAAATGCTCTTCCATTGCCAAAGTAACGGAACATCCCACTGGCGTATGAGTCCCAACTTATTTAACATACCCAAAGTGCCTCTGGAGGAAACTTTGGATAATTTGCGATAAGTTGGATTACTGCCATGCTATTTCAATTAATGGCCAATGAAGAGAGCATACTCTGGAGAGTGATCACCCACAGTTGCCCATCCTAAAAAATCATAGCGCCAACAGAATATTACCCATGTGCCACTACCCCTTATGGAGGAGAGGACCAGTAGAACCTAGGTGACTAGACTCCTGGAGAGCATGCTATAGGTGTCTTACCCCACTTGTACGGGACGACTGTCGAAGTACCGAGTAAAAGTGTCACTATGTACTAGACACCCTCTTATGTATTGTATTTATGCTGCTACACGTGTCTTCACCCCTACTTCGGGGTCAAGAAACCTTACTCTCCAGCGCGGACAATATAATAAAATTACGCTCAAGCAAGCTAAAAATTATGAAATCTAAACATGCAGTACATCAATTGAATTAACTTTCAATTGTGATTCAAGCTGCATGTGAATTTAACTAATATGAGCACTTGTGACATCGATTTCGCCCTACTCTTTTAGTGCGCATGAAAGCACCTTTGGAACCAAAACCATAATAAACATTTTAATTTAAAGCAATTTATTTCAGATACACTTCACAACTATCATAAACTATCATAATTCACAATTTGCTATCCCATTGTTAAGGAGAGGAATAAAAGTAGTCTCCAAGGAAAATTTGGTGCATCTTGGCAAAAACATTTATTCCACATTGTAAGAATGAACTGCAAAAGCATTACGACACTGAATATCACTTCATCCCACGATAACATCATATAATTAATGAGGCAGCTGGAAGCAGTCCCGGGAGTCCACGCCTTATGTAATATAATCGGCACTAGAGTACCAGTGCATCACCTACATGTGTCTCTCCCCCAGTCCTCTCCCCCACCTGCACTCTATGTGAGAGTAATAAGACCTAAACTGCCTTTCAAAATATATTTTCCTAAATCGCACTGTTAATTAGTGGCCGTAAAATATATGCCTATGACATGGTCCTCTCATCCTAACTTATTGTTTTAAATACTTTTCGACAAGTGTTGCAGCAACATTCTCATATTTATTTATATTTTAGCAGAATATTATACCATTTTAGTTAGGATGATATAGCCCATATGCCACGATCAGAAGATCATTGAAACCCTGCTCATTTGATTTGCATTTCATGCAAATGTGTTTTAACCACTAAAAAATCAACAATTGTTAAGCCCTTCTAGCTCTATCTTTATGCCAATTGTAAACGAATAATACCAGCAGTGTGGCTTAAGAAGAATTTCTGCTGTACATCTACACAAATTAACACCACAACTACTGCTCTTAGAATGTCATCAATACTTAAAAATTATATTTTCTGAAAAGCTTTCTGCACACTGTTTTGGAATATTTTTAAAATCATTATCAAATTTCATGATTACATGGCATTTGACAGATCCATTTTAACAACGTTCGCACACAAATTCCTTGACGTGTGACAAGAATATTTCACTATTGGCTTACTAATCTGAGCATAAGCAACAAATGTTATGAACTTTGTTTTAAGCAGTGGCGATGGATCCATGGGATATCTAAACCTGAACTCTTCATGAGGCGTGAGTATGTAAGTGGAACCCCATCTGAACATACGAAAATGCACCACCAATTCGGATTACTTACCACCACAAGACAGGAGATAAGCCTTTCACGCCATACTGTTGTACCGTCTGCTAGGTCTCCGACTCGACTGTAATGTGGGGAAGAAACGCATGACCCCTTTACGGCAGGACAGACGTAGAAGCCTGTCGTGGCAGCATGCTAAGTTGAGGAGTAACTCCGCTCTGTACAGAAAAGACTCTATCCACTCAATGTCCAAGTATGCGCAATGAGTGAGCTGCTAGGCTAAAAAGCTAGCTCTTTACCTCAAAGCGCGATGCCCTCAATGTCACACTTGCAAAGACGCGCAAAGAGATATTCCTAAAATCCCTTATTTTTTTAGAAATAGGACTTGATGTCCACAATTGTTAGCGGGGGGGGGCACCCTCGCATCAATCTCCGATACTCAGAGTACATCATACTCCACTTTACCCCATATTCCCAGCCGCTCTGCACCTGACCACCAACGGGGGATGCCAGACGCACACGGCTACCCACCGCCCCCAACACGAGGCCATATCACAACAACTAACCACAACTACCACCCCTTATGCCTGCAAACAGACCCTTTTTCTAACCTGACGCATATCGACCTCATGCTAACAAACCCACGCATGAGGTAAGACCACACACGAAACATCAGAGGACTAACGACGGCCCAATCACAATCCACAAACTTCTACACCCGGACAGGACACGCCACACAACTGCAATACACGAATCGACATCCATACCCTAGCGACGCGACACACAACGACCACAACGCTGCCAACACAAAAAGCGTATGAGCACTCACTATAGCCCCGCCCTCAGGACATAGTCCCCGAAAGATTCCTCAACCGTTTTACTAAAACGAAACACGCCAACTAGAGCACCTACCCAACCACCCACAACTATGAGGCGACCTATTATACTCTACAATCCCACTCTTCACTCATTATATCATCTGCGAAATTTGCCTGACAAGCTGCACTCACGGTTGCAACACCCTGTAGAGCCACTATAGCGCATATATCCCTCAACAAGTCTACAAGTCCCTCAATCCCCCGTATAATTCCTACCCGCATAGACTTCTGTCGGCCGATCGTAACCATCACAACGTAAAACATCATGTGTGACATGGTCTAACTCCAATCAGCCCAATACAGCCCGGACATTTGCCTAAGAAAAACGCAGCTTTCTGAACAAATGAAAAACACCCTATTCTCTCACCTTTCCCTATATCATCTCCCACAGGAAGTGTGAAACCTTACCCTGCCTATAACTCTGTAAAGCCCATACCCTATCAGTTCTCCAACCCTTACCCCATATCTTTTTAATCAACCAACCCTCAATCTATCCCACAAACTTAATCTCTTTTTCAACCTTTGCCCCATTTAAAAAAAAAACATTTATCCCAAAAAACACTTACCCTATCATTTCCCAATCCTAACAGTATCTTTTTCACAACTACCCGTATCTTTTTCTAACTCTGACCCTTACCTATCTTTTTCCAACCCTAACCCTATCTTTTTCCAACCCCTAACCCTGGCTTTTCCAACCCCTACCCTACCCTATCTTGTTGCCAACCCTAAGTGCCTAACCACTGTAACCCCCAACACAATCCCTCCTCACACTCGCCCCACCTTATTGGTACCAACGAGTACCAAAATCTCGCCCATCCCTATAAACCCTGTACAGCCCACAACCCCGAGAAATCACAGCAGCCTCAATCTTTCCAACCCTATCTTTTTTTCAACCCTAACCCTATCTTTTTCCAACCCTAACCTATCTTTTTTCAACAACGTAACCCTATCTTTTCCAACCCTAACCCTATCTTTTTCCAACCCATAACCCTCGTCTTTTCCAACCCTAACCTATCTTTTTTCAACCCTAACCCTATCGTTTTTCACCCTAACCCTATCTTTTTCCAACCCTAACCCATCTTTTCCAACCCTATCACCATCTTTTTACACCTAACCCTGATCTTTTCCAACGCCTAACCCTATCTTTTTTCAACCCCTAACCTATCTTTTCCAACCCTAACCCTATCTTTTTTCAACCCTAACCCTATTTTTTCCAACCCTAACCCTGGTTTTTCCAACCCTAACCCTTACCCTATCTTTTCACACCTAAGTCCTAACAACTAACCCCAACACCAATCCCTCTCACACTCGCCCCCACCTTTGGTACCAAAATACCAAAATCCTTCGCCCCATCCTATAACCCCTTAACCCTAACCCTACCTAACCCTAACCCTAACCCCTAACTAACCTAACCTAAACCCTAACCCTAAGCCCTAACCCCTAACCCTAACCCTAACCCCTAACCCTAAACCCGTAACCCTAACCCTAACCCTAACCCTAACCCTATACACAACCTAACCCTAACCCTAATACACTAACCCCCTAATACACTAACCCTAACCCAACCCTAACCTAACCCAACCCTAACCCACCTAACCCTAACCCTAACCCTAACCCTAACACCTACCCCTAACCCTAACCCTAATACACCCTAACCCTAACCTAACCCTAACCCTAACCCTACCCTAACCCTAACCTAACCCTAACCCTAACCCTAACCCTAACCCTAACCCTAAACCCTAACCCTAACCCTAACCCTTTAACCTAACCCTAACCCCTAACCTAATAACTAACCCTAATACACTGTCTTTTCCAACCTAACCTGTCTTTTCCAACCCTCAACCCTATTTCAACCCTCACCCTATTCTTTTTCCAACCCAAACCCTAATCTTTTTCCAACCCTAACCCTGATCTTCAACCCTAACCCTGTCTTTTCCAACGCCTAACCCTTCTTTCCAACCCTAACCCTATCTTTTTCAACCCTAACCCTATGCTTTTCCAACCCTAACCCTGGCTTTTTCAACCCAAACCCTTACCCTATCTTTTTCCAACCCTAAGTCCTAAAAACACTAACCCAACACCAATCCCTCCTCACACTTCGTCTACCCACCTGTTGGTACCAAAGTACCAAAATCCGCCATCCTATAACCCTGGTACCCACAAACCCGAGAAGAAATCACAGCAGCCCTCAATCTTACCAACCCTATCTTTTTCAACCCTAACTCTATCTTTTCCAACCCCTAACCCTATCTTTTTCCAACCCTAAACCCTATCTTTCCAACCCTAACCCATCTTTTTCCAACCCTAACCCTATCTTTTTTCCAACCCTAACCCCTGTCTCTTATCTCCAACCCTAACCCCTGTCTTTCTCCAACCCCTAAACCTCTATCTTTTCAACCCTACCCTATCTATTTACCCCCTCCCTTCTTTTTCCAACCCTTAACTCCTGATCTTTTTTTCAACCCTAACCCTGTCTTTCCAACCCTAACCCGTCTTTTCCAAACCCTAAACCCTATCTTTTCAACCCTAACCCTATCTTTTCCAACCCTAACCCTAGGCTTTTTCCAACCCTAACCTCTACCCTCATACTTTATCCAAACCCTAAGTCCAACACTAACCCCAACACCAATCCCTCCTCACACTCGCCCCACCTTTGTACCAAAGGACCAAAATCTTCGCCCATCCTATAAAACCCTGTAGGCCACAACCCCGAGAAATCACTAGCAGCCCCTCAATCTTTTCCAACCCTATCTTTTTCAACCCTAACCCTGTCTTTTTCCAACCTAACCCTATCTTTTTTCAACCCTAACCCTATCTTGTTCCAAACCCTAAACCCTATCTTTTTCCCAACCCTAAACCCTGTCTTTTCCAACCCTAACCCTATCTTTTTTCAACCCTAAACCCATCGTTCAACCCTAACCCTAATCTTTTTTCAACCCTAACCCGTATCTTTTCCAACCCCTAAGCCCTATCTTTTCCACCCTAACCCCTATCTTTTTTCAACCCTAACCCTGTCTTTCCAACCCTAACCCTATTGATTTTCAACCATAACCCTATCTTTTTCCAACCCATAACCCTATCTTTTTTCACCCCTAAACCCTTATCTTTTTCAACAACTAACCCTGGCTTTTTCCACCCTATACCCTTACCCTACTCTTTTCAACCCCTAAATCACTAACACTAACCCAACAACCAATCCCTCCCACAACTCGCCCCCACTGGGTACACAATAGTACCAACAATCTTCGCCCCACCCTATAACCCTGTACAGGCCACAACCCCGAGAAATCACAGCAGCCCTCAATCTTTCCAACCCTATCGTTTTCAAACCAACCCTACTTCTTATTTACCAACCCTAACCCTATCTTTTTTCAACCCTAACCCATCTTTTTTCCAACCATAACCCTATCTTTTTCCAACCTAACCCTGTCTGTTCCAACCCTAACCCTATCTTTTTTCAACCCTAACCTTCTTTTCAACCAACACTATCTTTTTCAACCAACCCTATCTTTTTCCAACCCTAACCCTATTCTTTTTGCCAACCCTAACCCTATCTTTTTTCAAACCCTAACCCTGTGTCTTTTCAACCCTAACCCTAATCTTTTTTCAACCCTAACCCTATCTTTTTTCCAACCCGAACCCTATCTTTTTTCAACCTAACCCCTATCTTTTCCAACTAACCTGGCTTTTTCCAACCCTAAACCCTTAACCTATCTTTTTCCAATCCCTAAGTCCTAACACTAACCCCCAACAACCAATCCCTCCTCACACTCGCCCCCACCTTTGGGTACCAAAGTACCAAAGAATCTTTCGCCCATTCCTATAACCCTAACCCTAACCCTAACCCTAACCCTACCCTAAACCCTAATACACTAACCCTGAACCCTAACCCTAACCCAACCCTGAACAACCTAACCCTAACCCTAACCCGATAACCAACCCTAACCCTAACCCTAACCCTAACCCTAACCCTAGAACCCTAAACCGCTAACCCTACCCTAATCACAGCAGCCCCTCAATCATTCTCCAAACCCTATCTTTTTTCAACCCTAACCTATCTTTCTTTCAACCCTAACCCTATCTTTTCCAACCCTAACCCTGTCTTTTCCAACCTAACCCTATCTTTTTCAACCCTAACCCTATCTTTTCCAACCCTAACCCTATCTTTTCAAAACCCTAACCCTATTCTTTTTCCAACCCTAACCCTATCTTCTTTGCCAACCCTAACCCTATCTTTTTCGAACCCTAAACCCTGTCTTTTCCAACCCACCCTACTCTTATTCAACCTAACCCTATCTTTTCCCACCCCTAACCTATCTTTTTTCAACCCTAACCCTATCTTTTCCAACCCTAACCCTGGCTTTTCCAACCCTAACCCTTACCCTATCTTTATGTCCAACCCTAAGTCCTAATACATAACCCCAAACACCAAGTCCCTCCTCCACTCGCCCCCACCTTTGGTACCAAAGTACAAAATCTTCGCCATCCCTATAACCCTGTACAGGCCAACGAACCCCGAAGAAATCACAGCAGCCTCAATCATTTCCAACCCTATCTTTTTTCAACCCTAACCCTATCTTTTTCCAACCTAACCTATCTTTTTTCAACCCAACTATCTTTTTCCAACCCTAACCCTATCTTTTCCAAACCCTAACCCTTGTCTTTCCAACCCTAACCCTATCGTTTTTCAACCCCTAACCTATCTTTTCCAACCCTAACCCTATCTTTTTTCAACCTAACCCTATCTTTTCCAACCCTAACCTATCTCTTTTCCAACCCTAACCCTATCTTTTTTCAACTCCTAAACCTGTCTTTCCAACCCTAACCCTATCTTTTTCAACCCTAACCCTATCTTTTTCCAACCCTAACCCTAGCTTTTTCAACCCATAACCTATTTTCCAACCCTAACCCTGGCTTTTCCAACCCTAACCCTTACCCTATTCTTTTCAACCTCAAGTCCCTAACACTAACCCCAACACCAATCCCTCCCTCAACTCGCCCCCCACCTTTGGTACCAAAGTACCAAAAATCTTCGCCCACCCTGATAACCCTTACGGCCCACAACCCCCGACGAAATCACAGCAGCCCTTCAATCTTTCCACCCTATCTTTTTTTCAACCCTAACCCTATCTTTTTCCAACCCATAACCCTATCTTTTTTCAAACCCTACACCCTTATCTTTGTGTCCAACGCCTAACCACTATCTTTTTCCAACCCTAACCTGTCTTGTTCCAACTCTAACCCTATCTTTTTTTCAACCCTAACCCTTATCTTTTTCCACCCTAACCCTACTTTGCAACCCTAACCCTATTCTTTTCACCCCTAACCCTATCTTTTTCCAACCCTAACCCTATCGTTTTTCAACCCTAAAACCCTGTCTTTTCCAACCCTAACCCTATCTTTTTCAACCCTAACCCTATCTTTTTCCAACCCTAACCCATATCTTTTTCAACCCTAGCCCTACTTTCTCCAACCCTAACCCTGGCTTTTTCCACACCCTAAACCCTTACCCTATCTTTTCCACCCTAAGTCCCTAACACTAACCCCATACCACCAAAAATCCCCTCCTCACTACTCGCCCCACCTTTTGGTACGACAGTACCCAAAATCTTCGCCCAATCCCCTATAACCCTAACCCTAACCCTAATACAACCTAACCTAACCCTAACCCTAACCCTAAACCCTACCCTAACCCTGAACCCCTAACCCTAACCCTAAACCCTACCCTGAACCCTAACCCTAACCCTAACCCGTAACCCTAACCCTAACCCTACCCTAACCCAACCCTAACCCTAACCCCTACCACCCTAACCCCAACCCTATAACACTAACCCTAACCTAATACACTAACTACACTAAACCCTAACCCTACCCTAACCCAAACCCTAACCCTAACCCTAACCCCTAAACCCTAACCCTAACCCTAACCCTAACCCTAGAAACCCTAACCCTAACCCTAACACCTAACCCTAACACATACCTAACCCTAACCCTAACCCTAACCCTAACCCCTAAACCCCAACCCTAACCCTAACCGCTAACCCTAACCTAAAACCCTAACCCTAACCTAACCCTAACCCTAACCCCGAACCCTAAACCCTACCCTAACCCAACCCATAACCTAACCCCTTAACCCTAACCCTAACCCTAACCCTACCCTAACCTTAACCCTAACCCTAACCCTAACCCTAACCCTAACCCTAACCCTAACCCTAACCCTAACCCTAACCCTAACCCAACCCTAAGCCCTAACCCTATACACTAACCCTAACCCAACCCTAACCCTAAACCCTCAACCCTAACCTAACCCTAACCCTAACCCTAACCCATAACCCTAACCCTAACCCTTAATACACTATACACAACCCTAACCCTAACCCTAACCCTAACCCTAACCCTAACCCTAACCCTAAACCCTAATACACTAACCCTAACCCTAACCCTAACCCTAACCCTAACCCTAACCCTAACCTAACCCAATAAACACTGCGTTAGGTTGGCTATTAGGGTTAGGGTTGCTATAGGTAGGGTTGGGAGTTGGCTATTAGGTTAGGGTTTGTTTAGGTTAGGGTTGAGCATTAGGTTAGCTATGAGGGTTAGGATTTGGCGATTAGGGTAGGGTTGGCTATTAGTTAGCTATTGGGTTATGCTTGGCTATTAGGGGTTAGGTTGCTATTAGGGTTAGGTTGGCTTAATTAGGGATTGGCTATTAGGGCTTAGGGTTGGCTAATGAGTTAGGTTGGCTATTAGGCGTAGGTGGCGGTTAGGGCTTGGCTTTACGGGTCTAGGGTGGCTATTAGGTTATGGGTTGCGCTATTAGGGTTAGGGTTGGTATTAGGGTTGTCTATTTAGGGTTATGGGTTGCAGGTTGGCTATTAGGGTGGCTATTAGGTTAGGGTTGGGGTTGGCCTATTAGGGTTAGGTTGGGTTGGCTCATTAGGTTGGCTGCTTAGGGTTAGGGTTGGCTATTAGGGTTAGGGTGGCGTTGGGTTAGGGTTGGCGGTTTAGGTTAGGGTTGGCTTCATTAGGGTTAGGTTGGCTATTAGGGTTGCTCAATTAGGGTTAGGTGTTGGCAATTATGGGTTAGGGTTGGCTATTAGGGTTGGCTATTAGGTTAGGTTAGCGGTTAGGTTGGTATAGGGTTAGGGTAGGCGTTGCGTTCAGGTGGCTCTATTAGGGGTTAGGGTTGGCCTATTAGGGATAGGGTTGGCTATTAGGTTAGGGTTGGAGGTGGCGTATTAGGTTGGACTATTTGAAGTTGGGTTGGCTTTAGGGTTAGCTTATTAGGGTTAGGGTTTAGGCGCATGGTTAGGCTTGGCTATTAGGGTTAGGGTTGGGGTGGCTTTTAGGGTTAAGGTTAGGGTTGGGGTTGGCTATTAGGGTTAGGTTGGCTATTAAGGTTAGGGTGGGGTTGGCTATTAGGGTTGGCATGTTAGGCGTTAGCATAGATAACGCGTTTGGCCTATTAGGTTAGGGTTGGCGGTTAGGTTGGTATTAGGGTTGCTATTAGGGTTAGGTTGGCTATTAGGTTAGCTATTATTTTTTTTTTTCGGTTTAGGGTTGGGTTAGGGGGGGGGGGGGGGCGGGGGGGGGTGGGGGGAGGGGGGGGGGGGGGGGTTAGGCGTTGGCTATTAGGTTAGGGTTGGTTAGGTTAGGTTTAGGATAGCGGTTAGGGTTGCTATTGGTTCAGGAGGTTGGCTATTAGGGTTAGGTTGGGTGGCTGATAGGGTTAGGTGTGGCGGTTAGGGTTGGCTATTAGGGTTAAGGGTTGGGGTTGGCATTAGGGTTGCTATTAGGGTTAGGGTTGGCTTTAGCGGTAGGGTTGCGCTATAGGGTTAGGCGTTAGGGGTTGCTATTAGGGTTGGCGTTAGGGTTAGGTGGGCTATTAGGGTTAGGGTTGGCGTATTAGGGTTAGGGTGGCTATTAGGGTTAGCTATTAGGGTTAGGTTGGCTATTAGGTAGGGTTGGCTATTAGGGTTGGCTATTAGGGTTAGGGTTGGCTTTAGGGTAGGGTTGGCTATTAGGGTTACGGTTGGGGTGGCCTATTAGGTGCTATGTAGTTTAGGTTGGTTGGCTATTAGGGTGAGGTTGGGGTTGGCTATTAGGGTTAGGTTTGCTATTAGGGTAGGATTGCTATTAGGTTAGCATTAGGGTTTAGTGTGTTGCTATTAGGGATTAGGGTTGGCTATTTAGGGTTTACTATTAGGTTAGCGGTTGCTATTAGGGATAGGGTTGGCTATTAGGTTAGGGTGGCTTTAGGGTTGGCTATTAGGGGTTATGGGTTGTCTATTAAGGTTTAGGCGTTGCTCATTAGGGTTCAGGGTTGGCGGTTAGGGTTTGTAGTTAGGGTTAGGTTGGCTATTAGGTTAGGTTGGGCTATTAGGGTTGTCTATTTGCAGGGTTTAGGCGTTGGCTATTTAGGGTTGGCTAATTAGGTTAGTATGGGTTGCTATAAAGGGTTAGGGTTGGGGTTGGCTAATTAGGTTGGCTGTTAGGTTAAGGGTTGCTTATTAGGGTTAGGGGTTGGGGTTGGCTATTTGGCGTTAGGGTTGGCTATTTAGGGTTAGGGTTGGCTATTAGGAGTAGGGTGGGTTGGCTATAGGTGGCTATTTGGGTTAGGGTTGGCTATATAGGGTTAGGGTTGGCTATTAGGGTTTAGGGGCGTTAGGTAGGTGGCTATTAGGGTTAGGGTTCGGCGGTAGCGGTTAGACGTTGGCGGTTAGGGTTAGGGTTGGTTATTTAGGGTTAGGTTGGCATTAGGGTTGTATTAGGGTTTAGGGTTGGCTATTAGGGTGTGTAGGGTTTGGCTATTAGGGTTGGCTATTAGGGTTAGGTTGGCGTATAGGGTGGCTATTAGGTTAGGTTGGCTATAGGTTTAGTTGGCTATTAGGGTTAAGGTTGTAGGGGTTGGGCTATTAGGGTTGGCCTATTTCGAGTTAGGTTAGCTATTAGGGTTAGGGTTGGCTATTAAGGTTAGCTATTAGGGTTGGGTTGGGTTAGGCTTGCTATTAGGTTAGGTTGGGTTGGCTATTAGGTTAGGGTTAGGGTTAGGGGTTGGCATTAGGGTTAGGGTTTGGCTATTAGGGTTAGGGTTCGGGTTGGCATTAGTGTTGGCTGTTCAGTTTAGGTTGCTATTTAGGTTTAGGGTTGGCGGTAAGGGTTGGGTTGGCTATTAGTTGCTATTAGGTAGGGTTGGCTATTAGGTAGGGTGGCCTATTAGGGTTAGCTATTAGTGTTAGGGTTGGGTTAGGGTTAAGGTTAGGGCTATTAGGGTTAGGGTTGGGGTTGGCTATTAGGGTTAGGGATTAGGTTTAGTTGGCTACTATAGGTTAGGGTTGGCTATTTAGGTGGAGGGTTGGCTATTAGGTGTTAGCATTAGCGGTTAGGGTTTGGCTATGGTTAGGTTGCATTAGGGTTAGGTTGGCTGATATTAGGTTAGGGTTGCGCATTAGGGTTTGCTATTAGCGGTTAAGGGTTGGCTATAGGGTGTTAGGGTTGGCTATTAGGTTGGCTATTAGGTTAGGGTTGCGGCGATTAGGGTTGGCTATTAGGGTTAGGGTTGGGGTTGGCTATCTAGACGTGCTATTAGGCTTAGGTTGGCTATTAGGGTTAGGTTGGCCTATTAGGGTTGGGCTATTAGGGTAGCGGTTGGCTATTAGGGTTAAGGGTTGGGGTTGGGCTATTTGGTTAGGGTTTGGCTATTAGGGTAGGGTTGCGCTATTAGCGTTTCAGGGTGGCTATTAGGGTTAGGTTTGGCGGTTGGCTATTAGGGTTGCTATTAGGCGTTAGGGTGGCTATTTAGGGTTAGGGTTGGGTGGCTATTAGGGTCTGGCTGTTAGGGTTAGGGTTGGCATGTAGGGATTAGAGGTTGGCTCATTAGGGTTAGGGTGCTATTAAGAAAGTTAGGCTATAGGTTTAGGCGTGGCTCATTAGGTGGGTTAGGTGTGGCTATTCAGGCGTTGGCTATTAGGGTTAGGGTTGCTATTAGTTAGGGTTGGCTATTAGGTTAGGGTGGCTATTTAGGGTTTAGGGTTTGCCTTAATCTAGGGTTAGCTATTAGGTTGGGACTTGGCCTATAGCGGTTAGGGCTTGGCATTAGGGTTGGGCTATTAGCGGTTAGGGCTTGGCTATAGGGTTAGGTTTGGCTATTACGGGTTAGGGTTGCTTATTAGGGTTGGACTTTAGAGTTAGGAGTTTGGCGGTTAGGGTGCATTAGGTTAGGCTTGGCTATCTAGGGTTAGGGTTGGCTATTAGTGTTGGCTTAGGGTTAGGCGTTGGCGTTAGCGGTTAGCGGTTGGCTGATTAGGTGGCTATTAGGGTTAGGGTTGGCTATTAGGTGGCTATGTAGGGTTAGGGTTGTGCTGTAGAGGTTAGGCGTGCGGCTATATTAGGGTTAGGGTTGGTGGTTTCAGGCGTTGGCTATTAGGGTTTAGGGTTAGGTTGGCAATAGGGTGAGGGTGTGCCGGGTTGGCTATTAGGTTGGCTATTTGGGTTAGGTTGGCTATTAGGGTATTTAGGGTTGCGCCAATTAGGGTTTAGGGTTGGTTGGCATATGGTAGGGTTAGGGTTGCTATTAGGGTTAGGGTTGGTATTTAGGGTTAGCTATAGTGTAGGTTTGGCTTATTAGGTTAGGTTGCTATTAGGAGTTAAGCTATTAGGGTTAGGTTTGGCTATAGGGTTTAGGTTGGCTATCAGTGTTAGGGCTTGGCTTATTAGAGTTGGCTATTAGGGTTAGGTTGGCTATTAGGGTATCAGGTTGGGCTATTCAGGTTAGGTTGGCGTTAAGGTTGGCTATTAGGGTCTAGGGTTGGCTATTTAGTTAGTAGGTTCGGCTATAGGTTAGGGTGGCTATTAGGTTGTCTAATTAGGGTTAGGGTTAGGTGGCTCTTAGGTGGCTATTCAGGTTAGGTTGAGGCGGTTGCTATTAGGTTAGGTTGGCGGTGGCTATTAGGTTGCTGTTAGGGTTAGGGTTGGCTATTAGGTTAGGGTGCGCACGGTAGGTTAGGGTGCGCTTAGGGTATTAGGGTAGGCCTACATTAGGGTTAGGTTGCTATTAGGGTTTGCTATTAGGTTAGGTTGGCTCATAGGTTCAGGTGGCTATTAGCGGTTGGCCTATTAGGTTAGGGTTGGCGGTTATGGTGGCTATTAGTTATGGGCTTAGGGTGAACGGTTAGGGTGGCTATTAGGCGTTAGGTGGCGATTAGTTTAGGGTTGGATTAGGGTTAGGGTTGGGTTGTATTAGGGTTGGCTATTTGAGTTAGGGTTGGGCTAATTAGGTTAGCTATAGTTAGGTTAGGTGTGGTTAGGGTTTGGGCTATTAGGGTAGGGTTTCAATGGGGTGCTATTAGGGTTAGGTTAGGGTGGGGTTGCGCTATTAGGTTAGGCGGTGGCTATTAGGGTTAGGGTGTGGGGGTGGCTATTAGGGTTGCTGTTAGGTAGGGTTGCGCTATTAGGGTTAGACGTTCGGTTTAGTTGGCTATTAGGTTGCTATTAGTATAGGGTGTTGGCATTAGGGTTAGCTATGTAGGGTAGGGTTGGAGTTAGGGTTAGGTTGGCTATTAGGGTTAGGGTTGGGTTAGGTTAGGGTTTAGGGATGGGTTACGGTGGCTATCTAGGCGTTAGGGTTGGCTATTAGGTTAGGGTTGCGTTGGCTATTAAGGTTAGGTGTGGCGGTTAGGGTTGGCTAATTAAGTTAGGGTTGGGGTGGCTTTAGGGTGCTATTAGGGTGTAGGGTGGCTATTAGGGTTAGGTTGGCTATTAGGGTTAGGGTTGGGAGTGCTATTAGGGTTGTGTAGGGTTAGGGTGGCATTAGGCGTAGGGTTGGCTATTAGGTATAGGTGGCTTTAGGGGGTTAGCCTTATTAGGGTTTAGAGTGGCATTAGGGTTTAAGGGTTGGCTATTAGCGGTTGGCTAATTAGGTTGAGGCGTTGGCTATTAGGGCTTAGGGTTGGCTATTAGGGTTGGTTGGGTTGGCTTATTAGGTTGCTAATTAGGCGTAGGGGTGTGGGGTGGCGTATCTTAGGTTAGGGTTGGGCTCTGGCCTATTAGGTATAAGGGTTTTGCTATTAGTAGTGTTGGCTATTAGGGTTAGCTAGTAGGTTAGGTTCTGTAGCATTAGGTTAGGTTGGCTATTAGGGTTAGCTTTAGGTTTAGTTTGGCTATTAGGGTTAGGGTTGGCTCATTAGGTTAGGAGTTGCTATTAGGTTGGCTATTAGGGTTAGGGTTGCTCATTTAGGGTAGCGGTTGGCTATTAGGGTTAGGGTTGGCTCGGTTAGGTGGCTATTTAGGGTTAGGGTTGGCTATTAGGGTTAGGTTGGCTATTAGGGTTGTCTATTAGGTTAGGGTCTGGCTATTATGGTTGGCTTAATTTAGGGTTTAGACGCGTTGGGGTGCCTACTCTAAGGTTAGGTTGGGGGCATTAGGAGTTGGCTGTTAGGGTTAGGGTTGGCTATTAGGTTAGGTTGGGTTGGCTTTGGTTTAGGTGTTGGCTATTAGGTTAGGGTGGCTATTAGGTTAGGGTTGGGTGTTGCTATTAGGCGATTGGCTATTTGGGTTAGGGTGGCTATTTAGGGTTAGGGTTCGCTATTAGGGTTAGGTTGGGCTGTTAGGCGTTAGGTTGCTATTAGGGTTAGTTGGCGGTTAGGAGTAGGTTGGCGGTTAGGGTTAGCGTTGGCTTATTAGGGGTTAGGGTTGCTATTATGGTTGCTAATTAGGGTTGGGTTGGCTATAGGGTTAGGGTTGGCTGATTAGGTTGGCTATTAGGGTTGAGGGTTGGCAGGTAGGGTTGGCTATTAGGGTTAGGGTTGGCTATTAGCGGTTAGGCCGTTGGCTATTAGGGTTAGGGTGGGGTTGGCTATTAGGGTTGGCTCTATGTTGAGTTTAGGTTGGGCTATAGGGTTTAGGGTTGCTATCTAGGGTTAGCTATTAGGTCCTAGGTGGTTACACCACACTAAGGAGGTTGGCTAATTAGGTGTTAGGGTGGGAGTAGCTATTAGGGTTAGGTAGGGTTGGGGTTGCTATTAGGGTTTAGGGTTGCGCTATTAGGGTTAGAGGTTGGGTTGGCTATTAGTGTGGCTGTTAAGGATATCAGGGGTGGTAC
>NC_054379.1:434036-441536 GCF_017654675.1 Xenopus laevis
ACCCTAAACAGCCAACCCTAACAGCCAACCCTAAACCCTAATAGCCAACCCTAATAGACCAACCCTAACCCTAATAGCCAACCCTAACAGCCAACCCTAACAGCCAACCCTTAAACGCTAATAGCCAACCCTCAACAGCCAACCCTACGCAATAGCCAACCCTAATAGCCAACCCTAAACAGCCCAAACCCTAACGCTAATAGCCAACCCTAATAGCCAACCCTAACAGCCAAACCCTAACAGCCCAACCCCTGACAGCCAACCCCTACCCTGACGCCAACCCTAACCCTAAACAGCCAACCCTAACAGCCAACCCTAACCCTAATACCAAACCCTAACCCTAATATCCAACCCCTAACAGCCAACCCTAACCTCTAATAGCCAACCTAACCCTATAGCCAACCCTAACAAGCCAACCCTTAATAGCCAAACCCTAAAACCCTAATAAACCAACCCTAATAGCCAACCCTAACCCTTAATAAGCCAACCCTAACAGCCAAACCTAACCCTAATAGGCCAACCCTAATAGCCACCCTAACCCTAATAATTTTTTCGCCAACCCTAATAGGCCAACCTAACAGCCAACCCTTAAACCCTAACAGCCAACCCTAACCAAGCCAACCCTAACAGCCAACCCTAACGCTAATAGCAACCCTAACAGCCAACCCTACGCTAATAGCCAACCCTAACAAGCCAACCCTAACAGCCAAAACCTAACAAGCCCAACCCTAACCCAATAGCCAAGCCCTAACAGCCCAAACCTAACCCTAATAAAGCCAACCCTAACAGCCACCCTAATAGGGGGGGCCAAACCCTAACCCTAACAGCCAACCCTAACCCTAACAGCCAACCCTAACCTAACGCCAACCCCTACCCTAACAGCCAACCCTAATAGCCAACCCTAATAGCCAACCCTAACGCTAATAGCCAACCCTAACAGCCAACCCTAACCCTAACAGCCAACCCTAACAGCCAACCCTAACCCTAACAGCCAACCCTAAACCCTAACAGCCCAACCCTAACCCTAACAGGCGTCAACCCTAAACCCTAACAGCCAACCCTTAATTACCACCCTATAGCAACCCCTAACCCTAATAGCCAACCCTAACCCTAATAGCCAACCCTAACCCTAACAGCCAACCCTAATAGCCAACCCTAATAGCCAACCCTAACCCTAATAGCCAACCCTAACAGCCAACCCTAACCCTAACAGCCAACCCTAATAGCCAACCCTAACCCTAACAGCCAACCCTAACCCTAACAGCCAACCCTAACAGCCAACCCTAACAGCCAACCCTAACAGCCAACCCTAACGCTAATAGCCAACCCTAACAGCCAACCCTAACGCTAATAGCCAACCCTAATAGCCAACCCTAACAGCCAACCCTAACCCTAATAGCCAACCCTAATAGCCAACCCTAACAAGCCAAACCCTAACGCTAATAGCCAACCCTAACAGCCAAACCCTAACCCTAACAGCCAACCCCTAACCCATAACAGCCAACCCTAACCTAACAGCCAACCCTAATAGCCAACCCTAATTAAGCAATCCCAACCCTAAATTAGCCAAACCCTAACCCCCTAATAGCCAACCCTAACCCTAATAGCTAACGCTAATAGCCAACCCTAACAGCCAACCCTAACCCTAACAGCCAACCCTAACAGCCAACCCTAACCCTAACAGCCAACCCTAACAGCCAACCCTAACCCTAATAGCCAACCCTAATAGCCAACCCTAACCCTAATAGCCAACCCTAACAGCCAACCCTAACCCTAATAGCCAACCCTAACAGCCAACCCTAACCCTAACAGCCAACCCTAACCCTAACCCTAACCCTAACCCTAACAGCCAACCCTAACCCTAACAGCCAACCCTAACCCTAATAGCCAACCCTAACAGCCAACCCTAACGCTAATAGCCAACCCTAACAGCCAACCCTAACGCTAATAGCCAACCCTAATAGCCAACCCTAACCCTAACCCTAATAGCCAACCCTAACAGCCAACCCTAATAGCCAACCCTAACAGCCAACCCTAACCCCAATAGCCAACCCTAACCCTAATAGCCAACCGTAACAACCAACCCTAACCCTAACAGCCAACCCTAACCCTAACAGCCAACCCTAACAGCCAACCCTAACAGCCAACCCTAACAGCCAACCCTAAACAGCCAAAAACCCCTAACAGCCCAACCCTAACAGCCAACCCTGAACAGCCAACCCTAACCCTAATAGCAACCCTAACAGCCAAACCCTAACCCTTAATACCAACCCTAACCCTAACAGCCAACCCTTAACAGCCAACCCTTAACCCTAATAGCCAACCCTAACAGCCAACCTAACCCTAAACAGCCAAACCCTAACCCTACACCAACCCTAATAGCCAACCCCCCCCCCCCCATAACCCAATAGCCAAACCCTAACCCTAATAGCCACCCTAACCCTAATAGCCACCCTAACGCTAATAGCCAACCCTAAACAGCAAAACAACCCTAACGCTAATAGCCAACCCTAATAGCCAACCCTAACAGCCAACCCTAACGCTAATAGCCAACCCTAACAGCCAACCCTAACAGCCAACCCTAACGCTAATAGCCAACCCTAACAGCCAACCTTAACGCTAATAGCCAACCCTAACAGCCAACCCTAACGCTAATAGCCAACCCTAACAGCCAACCCTAACCCTAACAGCCAACCCTAACCCTAACAGCCAACCCTAACCCTAACAGCCAACCCTAACAGCCAACCCTAACAGCCAACCCTAACAGCCAACCCTAACAGCCAACCCTAACGCTAATAGCCAACCCTAACATCCAACCCTAACGCTAATAGCCAACCCTAAAAGCCAACCCTAACGCTAATAGCCAACCCTAATAGCCAACCCTAACAGCCAACCCTAACAGCCAACCCTGACAGCCAACCCTGACAGCCAACCCTAACCCTGACAGCCAACCCTAACCCTAACAGCCAACCCTAACCCTAATAGCCAACCCTAACCCTAATAGCCAACCCTAACGCTAATAGCCAACCCTAACAGCCAACCCTAACCCTAACAGCCAACCCTAACAGCCAACCCTAACCCTAACCCTAATAGCCAACCCTAACAGCCAACCCTAATAGCCAACCCTAACAGCCAACCCTAACCCTAACAGCCAACCCTAACCCTAATAGCCAACCCTAACAGCCAACCTAACGCTAATTAGCCAAACCTAACAGCCACCCTAACGCTAATAGCCAACCCTAATAGCCAAACCCTAACAGCCAACACCCAACCCTAACAGCAACCCCTAACAGCCAACTCCTAACCCTAATAGCTAAACCCTAATAGCCAACCCTAACGCTATAGCCAACCCTAACCATTAACAGCCACCCTAACAGCCAACCCTAACCCTAATAAGCCAACCCTAACAGCCAACCCTAACCTAACAGCCAACCCTAACCCTTTAACAGCCCAACCCTACAGCCACACCCTAACCCTAATTAGCAAACCCTAATAGACAAACCCTAACCCTAATAGCCAACCCTAACAGCCAACCCTAACAGCCAAAACCCTAACCGGCTAATAGCCAAACCCTAACAGCCAAACCCTAACGCTATAGCCAACCCTAATAAGGCCAACCCTAACAGCCAAAAACCTAACGCTAATAGCCAACCCTAATAGCCAACCCTAACAGCCAACCCTAACAGCCAACCCTGACAGCCAACCCTAACCCTGACAGCCAACCCTAACCCTAACAGCCAACCCTAACAGGCCAACCTAACCCTAATAGCCACCCTAAACCCTAATAGCCTAACCCTAACAGCCAACCCTAACCCTAATAGCCAACCCTAACCCTAATAGCCAACCCTAACAGCCAACCCTAAAATAGCCAACCCTAACCCTAATAAAAACCAACCCTAATAGCCAACCCTAACCCTAATAGCCAACCCTAACAGCCAAACCTACCTAATAAGCCAACCCTAATAAGCCACCCTAACCCTTTAATAAGCCAACCCTAATAGCCAACCCTTCAGCCAAACCCTAACCCTACAGCCAACCCTAACGCTAATAGCCAAACCCTAAAGCAACCCTAACGCTAATAGCCAACCCTAACAGCCAACCCTAACGCTAATAGCCAACCCTAACAGCCAACCCTAACAGCCAACCCTAACAGCCAACCCTAACCCTAATAGCCAACCCTAACAGCCAAACCTAACCCTAATAGCCAACCCTAACAGCCAACCCTAATAGCCAACCCTAACCCTAACAGCCAACCCTAACCCTAACAGCCAACCCTAACCCTAACAGCCAACCCTAACCCTAACAGCCAACCCTAATAGCCAACCCTAATAGCCAACCCTAACGCTAATAGCCAACCCTAACAGCCAACCCTAACCTAAAACAGCCAACCCCCTAACAGCCAACCCTAACCCTAACAGCCAACCCTAACCCTAACAGCCAACCCTAACCCAACAGCCAACCCTAACCCTAACAGCCAACCTAATAGCCAACCCTAATAGCCAACCCAACCCTAATTAACCAACCCTAACCCTAATAGCCAACCCTAACCCTAACAGCCAACCCTTAATAGCCACCCTAATAGCCAACCCTAAAAACCCTTAATAGCCAAACCCTAACAGCCAACCCTAACCCTAACAGCCAACCCTAATAGCCAACCCTAACCCTAACAGCAACCCTAACCCTTAAAACAGCAACCTAACAGGCCACCCTAACAGCCAACCCTAACAGCCAACCCTAACGCTAATAGCCAACCCTAACAGCCAACCCTAACGCTAATAGCCAACCCTAATAGCCAACCCTAACAGCCAACCCTAACCCTAATAGCCAACCCTAATAGCCAACCCTAACAGCCAACCCTAACGCTAATAGCCAACCCTAACAGCCAACCCTAACCCTAACAGCCAACCCTAACCCTAACAGCCAACCCTAACCCTAACAGCCAACCCTAATAGCCAACCCTAATAGCCAACCCTAACCCTAATAGCCAACCCTAACCCTAATAGCCAACCCTAACCCTAATAGCTAACGCTAATAGCCAACCCTAACAGCCAACCCTAACCCTAACAGCCAACCCTAACAGCCAACCCTAACCCTAACCAAGCCAACCCTAAACAGCCAACCCTAACCCTATAGCCAACCCCTAATAGCCAACCCTAACCCTAATAGCCAACCCTAACAGCCAACCCTAACCCTAATTAGCCAACCCTAACAGCCAAACCCTAACCCTAATAGCCAACCCTAACCCTAACAGCCAACCCTAACCCTAACAGCCAACCCTAACCCTAACAGCCAACCCTAACCCTAACAGCCAACCCTAACCCTAATAGCCAACCCTAACAGCCAACCCTAACCCTAATAGCCAACCCTAACCCTAACAGCCAACCCTAACAGCCAACCCTAACCCTAATAGCCAACCCTAACAGCCAACCCTAACCCTAACAGCCAACCCTAACCCTAACAGCCAACCCTAATAGCCAACCCTACCCTAATACCAACCCTAACAGCCAACCCTAACCCTAATAGCCAACCCTAACAGCCAACCCTAACCCTAATAGCCAACCCTAACAGCCAACCCTAACGCTAATAGCCAACCCTAATAGCCAACCCTAACAGCCAACCCTAACGCTAATAGCCAACCCTAATAGCCAACCCTAACAGCCAACCCTAACAGCCAACCCTAACGCTAATAGCCAACCCTAACAGCCAACCCTAACTCTAATAGCCAACCCTAACAGGCCAACCCTAACGCTAATAGCCAACCCTAACAGCCAACCCTAACAGCCAACCCTAACCCTAACAGCTAACCCTAACAGCCAACCCTAACCCTAACAGCCAACCCTAACAGCCAACCCTAACAGCCAACCCTAACAGCCAACCCTAACGCTAATAGCCAACCCTAACAGCCAACCCTAACGCTAATAGCCAACCCTAATAGCCAACCCTTAACAGCCAACCCTAACGCTAATAGCCAACCCTAACCCTAACAGCCAACCCTAACAGCCAACCCTAACCCTAACCCTAATAGCCAACCCTAACAGCCAACCCTAATAGCCAACCCTAACAGCCAACCCTAACCCTAACAGCCAACCCTAACCCTAATAGCCAACCCTAACAGCCAACCCTAACGCTAATAGCCAACCCTAACAGCCAACCCTAACGCTAATAGCCAACCCTAATAGCCAACCCTAACAGCCAACCCCAACCCTAACAGCCAACCCTAACAGCCAACCCTAACCCTAATAGCTAACCCTAATAGCCAACCCTAACGCTAATAGCCAACCCTAACCATAACAGCCAACCCTAACAGCCAACCCTAACCCTAATAGCCAACCCTAACAGCCAACCCTAACCCTAACAGCCAACCCTAACCCTAATAGCCAACCCTAACAGCCAACCCTAACCCTAATAGCCAACCCTAACCCTAATAGCCAACCCTAACAGCCAACCCTAATAGCCAACCCTAACCCTAATAACCAACCCTAATAGCCAACCCTAACCCTAATAGCCAACCCTAACAGCCAAACCTAACCCTAATAGCCAACCCTAATAGCCAACCCTAACCCTAATAGCCAACCCTAATAGCCAACCCTAACAGCCAACCCTAACCCTAATAGCCAACCCTACAGCAACCCAACGCTAAAATAGCAACCCTAATAGCCAACCCTAACAGCCAACCCCAACCGTAACAAGCCAACCCTAACCTAATAGCCCAACCTAACGCTAATAGCCAACCCTAACAGCCAACCCTAACGCTAATAGCCAACCCTAACGCCAACCCTAATAAGCCAACCTAACAGCCAACCCTAACCCTAATAGCCACCCTTAATTAGCCAAACCCTAAACAGCCAACCCTAATGCTAATTAGCCAACCCTAACGCCCACCTTAACGCTAATAGCCAACCCTAATAGCCAACCCTAACAGCGCCCAACCCCAACCCTAACAGCCAACCCTAACAGCCCAACCCTAACCCTAATAGCCAACCCTAACCCTAAGGGTTAGGGTTGGCTATTAGGGTTAGGGTTGGCTGTTTAGGGTTGGCATTAGGGTTTAGGCGTTGGCTATTAGGCGTTGCGCTATTAGGGTAGGCGTTGGCTTTAGGGTTGGCTGTTAGGGTTAGGGATTGCTGTCAGGGTTAGGGTTAGGTGTTTAGGGGTTAGGGTTAGGGTTGGCTATTAGCGGTTAGGGTTTGGCCTGTAGGGTTGGCTATTAGGGTTAGGGTTTGCTATTAGGCTTGGCTAATTAGGTTTAGGTTTGCGCTGTTAGGGTTGGCTGTTAGGGTTAGGCGTTGCGCTGCTGTCAGGGTTAGGGTTGGCTGTCAGGGTGGCTGTTTAGGGTGGCTGTTAGGTTGGCTGTTAGGGTTGGCTATTAGGGTTGGCTATTAGCGTTAGGGTTGGCTGTTAGGGTTGGCTATTAGGGTTGGCTATTAGCGTTAGGGTTGGCTGTTAGGGTTGGCTATTAGCGTTAGGGTTGGCTGTTAGGGTTGGCTGTTAGGGTTGGCT
>NC_054379.1:446536-449728 GCF_017654675.1 Xenopus laevis
CCATATAAAAACACGAGGCCGAAGGCCGAGTGGTTTATACAGGTCATGGAACTCAGAGTTAACTTCTAATATCCTCATATTTACAACTGGGTGTACTTTATTTATTATAATACACAAATTTCAGTGAGTCATGTGACAGAAATGACATCAGAACTCACCGTTTTATAACTGATGACATCAGAACTCACTATTTATAAGGATATAATTTACAAGATATTCATGGCTTTTGTGTATTATAAAGCTATAATAAGTGAATGATCAGTATAATAAAGGTAGTTCGTATTTATTGAGCCAAAATAGTACACATAGGGGTGAGACACACTGTATTTTGCACCAGAGCCACTGAAAAATAGTCAATCTTAATCGAACCTTAGTTTAATAAATGGGGTTGTGTACCCTTTGAGTTAACTTTAAGTATTGACAGACAGTGACAGTTGGTTTTCATTCCTTACTAATTTACAGAGCCTTACAGAGCATTTGTTCTTTAGATGGAGTCAGCAGCCCCATTGAAAGCTGAAAAGAGTAAAATATTTTTAAAAAATGTAAAACTATAAATGACAGCCAATTAAAAAATCATCTCCTGTTCTGAAATTTATAAATCGTTAGTCTAGAAGAAGGCTGCTCTTTAAAAGGGCTGTTTAATCTCAATACAGACCTCTGATCACAAGTAAATTTATCCATGTCATTTTCATCACTTTAGCATAATGGGAAATTTTAAAGTGGGTTACAGTATTGATCCCTTCTTAGAGCACACCTATTTTAGAATGACAATTATATATTTTAAATGTTTCAATTACTTTTAATAGAGCAACAGAATTAAGAAAATATTGAAATATTAATCATAAGAAAATCATATGCTACAGTAATGTAACTAACCTTTCTGAATGAAGTTTAGAGCCAGATTTCCTGTCAGCGCATCTGTCAGACCCAGTTGAGGGTGCAGGCCTTGGTGTGATCACAACCCGGTAGTTTTGCCATTGACTATGCTTAAAATGCAGCTTTATTATGATGGGATTGTTGTGAGCAGTTGTGCAGTTAACTCACAAGAGGTCTCCCCACTCCATCCTCTCGACTCCTATAGGAAAGTCTCTGGGTGCTGACACCAGAACCAATAACAAAAAGCCATAAAATACTCATCATTCACAGGTTCAGAAAACCCTTCTCTCATTCCAATAATCTTCTGCTCCTGAAAAACACATCAAGCATTAGTATAGCATGTAGCAAACATCTGGAGTGAAATATGTAAAAAAAAAAAAAAAAAAAAAAAGTGAAATAACGAATAAAGTATTTTTATATTGTGTTTTATTTCAAAAGAAGAATTACATGACTAACGATACCAGATATGTATGGTATCCCCCTTTCTTGTCCAGAAGACACCCCAATAATAAAACAGCATTTTGTACAATTTTACATTGGAACACAATAGATAGGGCATCTCTTGGTTAACATAGCATATCTAACGATAGAAATGAATACCCCCTTAAGTTTTCAGAAACCACATACGTCTAGGTTTTTAGATGTGGTGTAGTTTTTGCTATAAATGTAGCTTCCATCCTACAGATCACCCTTAAAACGCAACCTAATTTTTTTGGAATTTAGTTTTTATTCTTAAATATCACCAAAGTCTCAAAGACAGAAGTGAATTTGGAAAATACTCAAATAAAAATTTTCAAATTAACCCAAATATCAAAAAAACAAGTTTTCGTGAAGAAAACAATGCCCCACATGTTGTGGTGCACCTAAAAGTGGCCTCAAAATGTCCCAAAACAAGGCAATACAGAAGGGCAGTTCTAGCTAAAAAAGTTGGGGCAGCACTCTATGTGCACACCTTGCAGTTCTTAGTTAAACATCCCCTTACCCCCACAAAACTATATATTGCTTAAAAAGTGCACACCTGCAGCATTCAGGACGCTATCCTTGCTTTCCAACGTGGAGATCTGTGGGTGCAGTTCTCCGTAGAAGTTTGTGTTTGACCAAAAGAAAAAGAAAAAGTTACAAAGTTATATTTCTCCCCAAAATTCCACGCGAAAGAAAAAAAAAACATGCTAAGTATCAATCTCCAACTTCTTCCAAACAAAATATTATACTCTGCATGTATGGGTGCAACTTAAAGACGCAACCTCCAAAAAACCCCAAAACGGGGGCAATACACAAGAGCAATTTCAGCTGAAAGCTTGGGCTGCCGCTCTAGGTGCACACCTTGAAGTTCTTAGTCTAAACACCCCCTTACCTGTGAAATACCCCCACAAACTATATATTGCTTGAAAGTGCACACCTGCAGCGGCACCATCCTTGCTTTCCTACATGCAGATTCTTGTCGCAGTTCTCCGTAGAGCTGCATGCATGGTGCACCTAAAGACGCGGCCTCAAACTCCCCAAAACAGGGTCAATACACAAGAGCACCGCTCCAAACATTGAAACTGAAAATGGCTCGTGAATTGAGCCAGTTTTGGGGCATTTTAGAGGTCATGACTTTAGGTGCACCCATACATGTAGGGCATCATATAGTTCATAAAATAAATCCTGCATGCATGGGTGCACCTAAAGACGCAGCCTCCAAACACTCAAAACAGGGTCAATACACAAGAGCAATTTCAGCTGGAAAGCTTGGGACTGTGCTCAAGGTGCACACCTTGCAGTTCTCAGTCTAAACACCCCCTTACCTGTGAAATACCCCCACAAACTATATATTGCTTGAAAGTGCACACCTGTAGCTATTCAGCTTTCCTACATGCAGATCTGTTGGCGCAGTTCTCCGTAGAAGTTTTTGGTTTGACCTAAAATAAAGAAAAGAAAAGTTCCAAAGTTAAAATTTCTCCCCAAAATTGCCATGACAACTAAAAACAACCTGCTAAGAATCAATCTCTAACTTCTCCTTAACCAAATGATACCCTGCATGTATGGGTGCAATTAAATATGCGGCCTTTAAACACCCAAAAACAGGGTAATACACAAGAGCATTTCAGCTGGAAAGCTTGGGGCTGTGGTCTAGGTGCGCACCTTGCAGTTCTTCCATCTAAACATCCCCTTACATTTGAAATACTCCCCAAAAACTATATATTGCTTGAAAGTGCACAACTGCATGCTATTTAGCGGCACCATCCTTGCTTCCTAATGCAGATCTGTGGGCACAGTTCTCCATAGAACTGGCATGTATGGGTGCACCTAAAGACATGGCCTCCAAACACCCCA
>NC_054379.1:449738-484105 GCF_017654675.1 Xenopus laevis
AGATCCCAAAAACAGGGTCAATACACAAGAGCAATTTAAGCTGGAAAGCTTGGGACGGCGCTCAAAGTGCACACCTTGCAGTTCTGAAGTCTAAACACCACCTTACCTGTGAAATATCCCCAAAAACTATATATTGCGTGAAAGTGAACACCTGCAGCTATTCAGTGGCAGCATTCCTGCTTTCCTACATGCACTCTGTGGGCACAGTTCTCTGTAGAACTGCATCTATGGGTGAACATAAAGATGCGGCCTCCAAACACCCCAAAACAGGGTCAATACACAAGAGCAATATCAGTTGGAAAGTTAGTGGTTGCGCTCCAGGTGCACACCTTGCAGTTCTTCCGTCTAAACACCCCCTTATCTGTGAAATACCATCAAAAAACTATATATTGCGTGAAAGTGAACACCTGCAGCTATTCAACGACACCATCCTTGCTTTCCTACATGCAGATCTGTGGGTGCAGTTCTCCATAGAACTGCATGTAAAGGTGCACCTAAAGACACGGCCTTCAAACGCCCCAAAACAGGGTCAATACACAAGAGCAATTTCAGCTGGAAAGCTTGGTACTGCGCTCAAGGTGCACACCTTGCAGTTTTAAACACCATGTTACCTGTGAAATACCCCCACAAATATATATTGCTTGAAAGTGAACACCTGCAGCTATTCAGTGGCACCATGTGTGGGTGCACCTAAAGACGCAGCCTCCAAACTCCCCAAAACAGGGTCAATACACAAGACAGTAGATTGTGGGGGTATTTCCCCAAAACAGGGTCAATACACAATTAGCGCCGCTCCAAACTTTCCAACTGAAATGGCTCGTGAATTGAGCCAGTTTTGGGGCATTTGGAGGTCATGACTTTAGGTGCATGCATACATGTAGGGCATCATATAGTTCATAAAATGATACCCTGCATGCATGGGTGCACCTAAAGATGCGGCCTCCAAACACCCCAAAACAGGGTCATAACACAAGAGCAATTTCAGCTGGAAAGCTTGGGACTGTGCTCAAGGTGCACACCTTGCAGTTCTTCAGTCTAAACACCACCTTACCCGTGAAATACCCCCACAAACTATATATTGCTTGAAAGTGCACACCTGTAGCTATTCAGTGGTGCCATCCTTGCTTTCCTACATGCAGATCTGTGGGCGCAGTTCTCCGTAGAATTTGTGGTTTGACCTAAAATAAAGAAAAGAAAAGTTCCAAAATTAAATTTCTCCCCAAAATTGCCATGACAACTAAAAACAACCTGCTAAGAATCAATCTCCAACTTCTCCTTAACAAAATGATACCCTGCATGTATGGGTGCAACTAAATATGCCGCCTCCAAACACCCCATAATAGGCTCAATACACAAGAGCAATTTCAGTTGGAAAGTTTGTGGTTGCGCTCCAGGCATGGGTGTCCGCAGAAAATTTTCCAGGGTGGGGCAAGGAGGCATCTGTGGGCGGGCCTGTGAGATAGGTGGGTGTGTCACTGCCATCAAGGGGTGGAGCTATGCCACGGCGATCAGCCGATCGCCGGCTCAATCAAGGGAATCCTGCACAGTTTCCCTAATTTGACCCGGGCAACCCTTCAAAATACCGGTTGTCTGACAAGTGGCAACCCTAGTTCACACAAAGATGGCAAAGTGGCAAGTTCATGTATAAATACCCCCAGAACTCACAAACAGATGGCACAGGGGCACGTACATGTATAAATACCCCCAGAACTCACAAACAGATGGCACAGGGGCAAGTTCATGTATAAATACCCCCAGAACTCACAAACAGATGGCACAGGGGCAAGTACATGTATAAATACCCCCAGAACTCACAAACAGATGGCACAGGGGCAAGTACATGTATAAATACCCCCAGAACTCACAAACAGATGGCACAGGGGCAAGTACATGCATAAATACCCCCAGAACTCACAAACAGATGGCACAGGGGCAAGTACATGCATAAATACCCCCAGAACTCACAAACAGATGGTACAGTGGTAAGTACATGCATAAATACCCCCAGAACTCACAAACAGATGGCACAGGGGCACGTACATGTATAAATACCCCCAGAACTCGCAAACAGATGGCACAGGGGCACGTACATGCATAAATACCCCCAGAACTCACAAACAGATGGCACAGGGGCACGTACATGTATAAATACCCCCAGAACTCACAAACAGATAGCACAGGGGCAAGTACATGCATAAATACCCCATGTAGCCACATGTTCTTTTTTTACAATTCATTCTGCTGGGTACCTACATAATCTAGATGACAGCCCCAGACCCAACACCACAGTAATAAAAGCCACACAAACATGGGAGATAAAACAAACACTAAAAACCCACTGGTTACCAGGGACCCCCATACAAGTTAAAAAAAAACAATTGGTGGTTAAGATAGGGGCCCCCCATAAAAGTTAAAAAAAAAACTTCATTGGTGGACAGATAGAGACTGTAGAAAGAGAGGGACTCACAGAGAGAGTCAGAGTGCAGAGAGAAGCAGAGTGCAGTGAGACAGAGTGCAGAGAACAACAGAGTGCAGAGAGAGAAAAAGACAGAGTAGAGAGAGAGAGAGAGACAGTGCAGAGAGAGACAGAGTGCAGTGAAAGAGAGAGTGTAGTGAGAGAGGCAGAGTGCAGAGAGAGACAGAGACTCACAGAGAGAGACAGAGTGCAGTGAGAGAAAGAAAGAGTGCAGCGAGAGAGAGACAGAGGGACAGAGAGAGAGAGGCAGAGAGAGAAACAAAGACTCAGAGAGAGAGAGGGGTAGAGAGAGACAGAGTGCAGGCTAAAGAGATTCCTGAGAAGCACAGTGACTGCTGGCTTCCCCTTCTTACCACATCAGTTCCTGTACTTCCGTCTTCGGCATCAGTGATGTCCACGCTCGTAAGGGGGGCTGGCTAATCCCCCTTTGAGCCTAAATCCTGCCTGGCCCAAAACTTTCTTCCTTGTTCCCCCCTGATGGCAGGCAGGCAGGCCTGCACACAGCACAGCATGAGAACGGAGACGAGTGGAAGGGGCGGAGCCACAGTGGGAGCTGGGACGGAGGAGCGGTCCTAGAGCCCACAGTTTGAAATGAACATTATAGATCAGGAGCGGCCCACATTACAAAAATACAGAGCGGCCCCTAGGGCAAATGCCCGAATAAACAGATGGTCAGTCTGCTGGTCCCAGGGGGGGGCACTGACCCCTCTTGCCCCCCTCTGTGGACGCCCATGGCTCCAGGTGCACACCTTGCCGTTCTTCAGTATAAACACCCCCTTACCTGTGAAATACCCTCCACAAACTATATATTGCTTGAAAGTGCACACCTGTAGCTATTCAGCGGGGCCATCCTTGCTTTCCTACATGCAGATCTGTGGGCGCAGTTCTCCATAGAACTGCATGTATGGGTGCACCTAAAGACGCGGCATCCAAACACCCCAAAAAAGGGTCAATACACAAGAGCAATTTCAGCTGGAAAGCTTGGGACTGTGCTCAAGGTGCACACATTGCAGTTCTTCAGTCTAAACACCCCCTTACCTATGAAATACCCCCACAAACTATATATTGCTTGAAAGTGAACACCTGCAGGTATTCAGTGGCACCATCCTTGCTTACCTACAAGCAGCTCCGTGGGCGCAGTTCTCTGTAGAACTGCATGTATGGGTGCACATAAAGATGCGGCCTCCAAAATCCCCAAAACAGGGTCAATAGACAATAGCAATTTCAGCTGGAAAGTTTGTGGTTGCCCTCCAGATGCACACCTTGCCGTTCTTCAGTCTAAACACCCCCTTACCTGTGAAATACCCTCCACAAACTATATATTGCTTGAAAGTGCACACCTGTAGCTATTCAGCGGGGCCATCCTTGCTTTCCTACATGCAGATCTGTGGGCGCAGTTCTCCATAGAACTGCATGTATGGGTGCACCTAAAGACGCGGCATCCAAACACCCCAAAAAAGGGTCAATACACAAGAGCAATTTCAGCTGGAAAGCTTGGGACTGTGCTCAAGGTGCACACATTGCAGTTCTTCAGTCTAAACACCCCCTTACCTATGAAATACCCCCACAAACTATATATTGCTTGAAAGTGAACACCTGCAGGTATTCAGTGGCACCATCCTTGCTTACCTACAAGCAGCTCCGTGGGCGCAGTTCTCTGTAGAACTGCATGTATGGGTGCACATAAAGATGCAGCCTCCAAAATCCCCAAAACAGGGTCAATAGACAAGAGCAATTTCAGCTGGAAAGTTTGTGGTTGCCCTCCAGATGCACACCTTGCAGTTCTTCAGTCTAAACACCCCCTTACCTATGAAATAACCCCCACAAACTATATAATGCTTGAAAGTGAATACCTGCAGCTATTCAGCGGTGCCATCCTTGTTTTCCTACATGCAGATCTGTGGGTGCAGTTCTCCATAGAACTGCATGTATGGGTGCACCTAAAGACGCGGCCTCCAAACACCCCAAAACAGGGTCAATACACAAGAGCAATTTCAGCTGGAAAGCTTGGGACAGTGCTCTAGGTGCACACCTTGCAGTTCTTCAGTCTAAACACCCCCTTACCTGTGAAATAACCCCCACAAACTATATATTGCTTAAAAGTGAATACTTGCAGCTATTCGGTGGTGCCATCCTTGCTTTCATACATTCAAATCTGTGGGTGCAGTTCTCCATAGAAGTTTGTGGTTTGACCTAAAATAAAGAAAAGAAAAGTTCCAAAGTTAAATTTCTCCCCAAAATTGCCATGACAAATAAAAACAACCTGCTAAGAATCAATCTCCAACTTCTCCTTAACAAAATGGTACCCTGCATGTATGGGTGCAACTAAATATGCGGTCTCCAAACAGCCCAAAACAGGGTCAATACACAAGAGCAATTTCAGCTGGAAAGCTTGGGGCTGTGCTCTAGGTGCACACCTTGCAGTTCTTCAGTTTAAACACCCCCTTACCTGTGAAATACCCCCACAAACTATATATTGCTTAAAAGTGAATACTTGCAGCTATTCGGTGGTGCCATCCTTGCTTTCCTACATTCAGATCTGTGGGCGCAGTTCTCCGTAGAAGTTTGTGGTTTGACCTAAAAATAAGAAAAGAAAAGTTCCAAAATTAAATTTCTCCCCAAAATTGCCATGACAACTAAAGACAACCTGCTAAGAATCAATCTCCAACTTCTCCTTAACAAAATGGTACCCTGCATGTATGGGTGCAACTAAATATGCGGTCTCCAAACAGCCCAAAACAGGGTCAATACACAAGAGCAATTTAAGCTGGAAAGCTTGGGACTGCGCTCAAAGTGCACACCTTGCAGTTCTTCAGTCTAAACACCACCTTACCTGTGAAATACACCCAAAAACTATATATTGCGTGAAAGTGAACACCTGCAGCTATTCAGTGGCACCATCCTTGCTTTCCTACATGCACTCTGTGGGCCCAGTTCTCTGTAGAACTACATCTATGGATGAACATAAAGATGCAGCCTCCAAACACCCCAAAATAGGGTCAATACACTAGAGCAATATCAGTTGGAAAGTTAGTGGTTGCGCTCCAGGTGCACACCTTGCAGTTCTTCAGTCTAAACACCCCCTTATCTGTGAAATACCGTCAAAAAACTATATATTGTGTGAAAGTGAACACCTGCAGCTATTCAGCGGCACCATCCTTGCTTATCTACAAGCAGCTCCGTGGGCGCAGTTCTCTGAAGAACTGCATGTATGGGTGCACCTAAAGCTGCTGCCTCCAAACTCCCCAAAACAGGGTCAATAGACAAGAGCAATTTCAGCTAGAAAGTTTTTGGTTGCACTCCAGGTGCACTCCTTGCAGTTCTTCAGTCTAAACACCCCTTTACCTGTGAAATAACCCCCACAAACTATATAATGCTTAAAAGTGAATACTTGCAGCTATTCGGTGGTGCCATCCTTGCTTTCCTACATTCAGATCTGTGGGCGTAGTTCTCCGTAGAAATTTGTGGTTTGACCTAAAAATAAGAAAAGAAAAGTTCCAAAAGATGGATTTTCGACTTACCGGAAAATCTTTTTCTAGACGGCCTGGACTGTCAGTGCAGCAACCATGGGGTTAAGTATCCACCTCCGGAGGCAGGACAGAAGAAAAAATTTGAATCTCGACTCCGCCCCCTTCATATAAGCTCGTGCTCCTCCTGATTCCCCTCAGTTTGGTCTGACAGCTCAGTTAGGAGAAGAGAAAGGATAGCAGAGAAGAGCGAGAAGAGATTCATAATAACAACAGTATTAACTCGCCAACTGGCAACAATATTGAACTATAATGAAAGGGTGGGGCTTACTGCACTGACAGTCCAGGCCGTCTAGAAAAAGATTTTCCGGTAAGTCGAAAATCCATCTTTCTCTAGAACGGCCCTTCCTGTCAGTGCAGCAACCATGGGGACGTCCGAAAGCTGTCCCATCTTTTTTTAGGGCCGGGTTCAATTTACTGTTTCCTCACAACTGCTTGAAGTACTTTTCGACCAAAAGCAGCAGGAGTTGAATGAAACACATGAAGTCTATAAAATTTTGCGAATGTAGACAAAGAAGCCCAAGTGGCTGCCTTACAGATTTGTTCTGGAGTGGCCAGATTATACAAGGCCCAGGATGCACTTAGTGCTCTGGTAGAATGAGCTCTGACCTTGAAGGGCCTAGGTTTGTGACTAAGGTCATAAGCACAATTGATCGTCTCAACCAGCCATCTAGCAACTGTTCGTTTAGAAGCAGGTGACCCTTTGTTCTGACCATACGTAACCAAAAAGGAATCTGATTTCCTATAATCCTTGGACCTGTCTAGGTAATAGCGAACTGCTCTCACTACATCTAGTTTATGAAGTGCCTTTTCCTTGGGATTAGCTGGCCTAGGGCAGAAGGAAGGAAGATTAATTTCCTCATTTATGTGGAAAGCAGAAACCACCTTGGGCTGGAAAACTGGAATAGTCCTGAAAACCGCCCTGTCCTGATGCAAAATAAGCCAGGGTTCCTTACAAGATAGGGCTGCCATGTCAGAGACTCGTTTTGCTGAGGTAATGGCTAAGAGAAACGTCATCTTCCAGGTAAGAAATTTAAGCGAGCAGGAAGCCAAAGGCTCAAACGGGGGACCCTGTAATACATTGAGGACAAGTGTAAGATCCCAGGGTGGTGTTGGGTCCCTGTATGGAGGCCTAACTTTACCCACTCCCTGCATGAACTGCAAGATATCTGGTTCCCCTGCCCACTGATGTTGTAGTAGAATAGAAAGGGCTGAGATCTGGCCTTTGAGGGTTGCTAAGGAGAGACCTAAATGGAACCCCCGAGTAAGGAATTCAACAATTGTTGGAACTGACGCTTGCTGCCACTGAAACTGCCTGGGCTCACACCAGTCTATGAAAGCTTTCCAAGTTCTATGATAGACTCTAGATGTGGACCGTTTTCGGGCTTTCAACAGAATGTCAGTGGCCTCTTCCGAAAACCCTTTGGAACGCCACAATTCGGTTTCAACAGCCAAGCCGTCAAATGCAACCGCTGCAGGTTGTCGTGCTTTATTGGTCCTTGAGTGAGCAATTCTGGTGTGAGAGGCAGCCACCATGGTGGAGCTGCTGACATGTTGATGAGTTCGGAGTACCAGGGTCTCCGCGGCCAATCCGGGGCAATGAGAATGGTTTCTGTCCGTTCTTGCCGTATCTTGCGTATCACTCTTGGAAGAAGTGCTAGTGGAGGGAAGGCATAGACTCTCTTGAAAATCCACGGTATCACTAATGCGTCTACGTAAGCCGCCTTCGGGTCCTGTGACCTGGCGCAGTAGGTAGGAACTTTGAAATTGTGTCTTGACGCAAACATGTCTATGTCTGGTCTTCCCCATCTGGTTACTAACTGCGTGAAGACGTCCAAGCGGAGAGACCACTCTCCTTGGTCTATCCGCTGGCGGCTGAGGTAATCCGCCTCCCAGTTTAGGACGCCCGGAATGAAGACTGCGGAGATGGCTGGGACATGAAGTTCTGCCCAGGTGAGTATTTGGGCTACCTCCCTCATCGCTCTGTTGCTGCGGGTTCCTCCCTGCTTGTTGAGGTAGGCAACTGCGGTGGCATTGTCGGACTGAATGCGTAGTGGTATGTTTTGTAAGTCTCGAGACCAATGAGCTATGGCATTCCGTATTGCTCTGATTTCTAACACATTTATAGGGAGTTTCGATTCTGCCTGTGACCATGTCCCTTGGCAAGTTCGAGGTGGCCAAGTTGCCCCCCAGCCGGTGAGGCTGGCGTCCGTGGTCAGTACGGTCCACTGGGGTAAGGCCCATGTCTTGCCTTGAGAAAGATTTTGTGGTGTTGTCCACCAAGTCAGTGAACGTTTGACTTGCATGGTAAGTGGAATTTGTTGCGACAAGTTGGAGTGGTTCTTGTTCCAAAGGTGTAGAAAGTGATTCTGAAAGTCTCTCATGTGGAATCTGCCGAAAGGCAGTGCTTCCAACGCTGCTACCATGTAGCCTAATAACTGGAGGCAGCGTTCCGCTGAAATGGTGGCCTGAGTGCAGACTTGTTGAGCAGTGTGTACGATTGTTTGAATCTTCTCCAAGGGCAGAGACGTAGTCTGACGGGAGGAGTCGAACAACATTCCTAAGAATTGAATTTGTTGTGTGGGCGTGAGGTGACTCTTTCTGTAATTTATTATCCAACCGTGTTGTTGGAGTATTGTGACACAAATTTGGGTGTCTTTGTGACTCTGGTCGTAGGACGGAGCTCTGATTAGGAGGTCGTCCAGATAAGGTGTGACTGAGATTCCTAGACGCCTGAGGTGTGCAATCAATGGGCTGAGTACTTTCGTGAACACTCGGGGTGCCGTGGAAAGGCCGAAGGGAAGTGCCTTGAATTGGTAATGTTCTCCGAGCACTGTAAACCGTAGATATTGTTGGGATGCCCTCCTGATGGGTACATGCAAGTAGGCATCCTGAAGGTCTACCTTGGTCATGAAACAATTGTGGGTCATTGACATTACCACCGACCGGATGGACTCCATGCGGAATCTCTGTTTGGACACCTGCTTGTTTAAGGTTTTTAGGTTTAAGACTGGTCTGAAGGTACCCTCTTTCTTTAAGACCAAAAAGAGATTCGAGTAGAAACCTCTGTAACGTTCTTCGGCAGGTACTGGTACAATGACATTGTTTTGTTTCAGTTCGTTTACTATTGTCGTCAGGGCGAGTCTTTTGGATGAGTTTTTTGGTGTAGATGAGCGTTTGAAAGTGCGAGGAGGTAGGCTGTCGAATGGGATTCGGTACCCTTCTGCTATGATTGTGAGCACCCAATTGTCCTGTATGTGGTCTCGCCATACTGGAAAAAATTGCTGAAGACGACCTCCTACCCCCGCTTGCCCAAGCCTGGAGTCAGGCTGAATTGGGCTTTGATGGGACGGGTTTCCTGCTCTGTCTCTGTTGGTTGGGCCAGGTTTGTCTGCCTTTTCTCGTCTCGCCGCTCGATTGTGCAGGACGAAAGGTGGAATTACGAAAGGAACGAAATGGTCGGCCCTGGGAGCTCCAGGGTCTATTAAAAGATCTAGTGGGCTGTTCTGATCTGGGTTTCTTGCCTGAAGGCAAAAATGTGCTCTTACCACCTGTAACTTCAGTAATGATCTGCTTGAGGTCTGGACCGAAGAGTGTGTCCCCAGTAAATCTCAGGTTCATTAACTTGGTCTTGGATGCTGTATCTCCAGACCAATGACGTAACCAAAGTGCTCGTCTAGCAACTACTGTATCGACACTGGTTTTGGCTGCCAACCTAACTGTGTCCATGGCTGCATCTGCCAAGAAGGCGAACACTGAGCTAAGACGTTGTAGTTCTTCATGTAAGACCTCTAGTGAAGGAGGATTCTTTTGCAATTCCTGGCACCAAAATCTGGCAGTGCGAGCCAATCCCGCCGATGCAACAGCAGGTCTTAGAATCGAGGTGGCATGAGTATACCCTCTCCGCAAGGACCCTTCCATCTTTTTATCCATCGGCTCCTTGAAAGCCGCTTCCTCTGTTGGTAGAGTTGTGTTCTTGGATAAGCGAGCTACCGCTGAGTCAACTTTAGGGGCCTTGTCCCACACTTTACGTTGTTCCTCTGGAACGGGGTAAGTGTTTTGGAACCTTTGAGTTTGAGTGAGGCGGTGGTCTGGTTTTGACCACTCAGTTTCTATCACTTGAGATATTGAACGAAAAACCGGAAAGGTTCTACACTTTTTGGGTTGAATCCCTAATACCCTGTCAGCTTTTGATGTGGCTGTTGTCTCATCCTTAATCTCTAGTGTAGCTAGCATTTCGCGAAGTAAACGCTTTGCGGTTTCTGGGCCTGCAATGGAGCGGTAATGACGTTGTGTGTCTGAGTCATCTGAAGAATCTTCTGTATCAGAAACTTCGCCTGGCTCAACATCACTATCTAGATCACTAGTTGACTTAGAATCCGAAGAATCCGAATCTGGGATAGTATGTGCCCGTCGTTTTTTACTAGGCTTAGTTGGAGGGGCAATGGAAGATTGAATGGTTGATTTAATCCAATCAAACAATTCCTCTAGTTGAGGAGGTTTTGAGGTAGAAGGATCCTGAGCACCTAATTGAGGTGAATTAGCCTCAGGTTGTTGCAATGGAATAGGTTGTGGTGATAAAGTTGGTGGAAGATCTGCGGGTTCTGCACAGTCTAGGCAGACACCTTGTTCCCCTTTACGTAATGAATGTTTACAGAATCTGCATTTCTTTGTGTTTTGTGATCTTTTATCTGCCCTTTTTGTCTTGGGCGTAGCTGAGGACATGTCTTTCCTAAGCTCTTCCAGACCCAAATCAGCATCCATGGTGTATCGTCTGGAATAAAACATACAGATATGTTTTAGAACTAAAGGTCCCTTAAGGGAAAACCTAGCCGTGAATACATAGCTCAGACTGCCTATAGGCATGTAAGTGCTAATTCAGTGTGCATTAAAAGTATGCAGGGAAAATCATGTTGCGCAGTGTGCAGACAATATGCTGTGATCTACTTGGTATGCGTTGAAAACTGTCATAAGTAAGTCGCTGAGTTAATAAGCGCATGTAGTGGTTCATTGCTACTGAACTTGTACCTGTCTGGTGGCAAGGCTCAGCTTGTAGTGCTTCTGTGAGCTCCGGCGCGTGTGGATTGAAATCCAAGATGGCGCCCAGTAAGCACGTTCCCTGCGTGTACGCGCATACGCGCGCGCCTCGTTGTGGCGCGAAAAAACTCACGCGCGCGTCCTTAACAGGAACTGCGCGTAATAGAGAATGCGGTGCCCTATAAGCCCGTGGCGCTGTTGCCGCGGCTGTAGGGAAAACCTAAAAGTGCGCCAAGTAGCAGTACCTTCCTTGAAGGATGGTTGTGCTGTAGTAATCCCCTTTTTGAAACCATTCGCCAGTCCTGAGGAGTGGAGGTAGGTTAGGGATTAGTCACATAATAGTGAGATAAGAGCTAGGATGCCTCCTGCTCTGGTAAATTTCCGTCTTCAGAATGGAAATAAAAAAAAAACCTGTAAAAATAAATAATAAAATATAACACAGAGTGTGCTGTCCAAACCTCCTAGTAGGACAGAAGAAAAAAACTGAGGGGAATCAGGAGGAGCACGAGCTTATATGAAGGGGGCGGAGTCGAGATTCAAATTTTTTCTTCTGTCCTGCCTCCGGAGGTGGATACTTAACCCCATGGTTGCTGCACTGACAGGAAGGGCCGTTCTAGAGAAATTAAATTTCTCCCCAAAATTGCCATGACAACTAAAAACAACCTGCTAAGAATCAATCTCCAACTTCTCCTTAACAAAATGATACCCTGCATGTATGGGTGCAACTAAATATGCGGTCTCCAAACACCCCAAAACAGGGTAAATACACAAGAGCAATTTCAGCTGGAAAGCTTGGGACTGTGCTCTAGGTGCACACCTTGCCGTTCTTCCGTCTAAACACACCCTTGCATGTGAAATATCCCCCACAAACTATATATTGCTTGAAAGTGCACACCTGTAGCTATTCAGTGGCACCATCCTTGCTTACCTACAAGCAGCTCTGTGGGCGCAGTTCTCCGTAGAACTGCATGTATGGGTGCACCTAAAGATGCGGCCTCCAAACACCCCAAAACAGGGTCAATACACAAGAGCAATTTCAGCTGGAAAGCTTGGGACTGTGCTCTAGGTGCACACCTTGCAGTTCTTCAGTCTAAACACCACCTTACCTGTGAAATAACCCACACAAACTATATTGCTTAAAAGTGAATACTTGCAGCTATTCGGTGGTGCCATCCTTGCTTTCCTACATTCAAATCTGTGGGTGCAGTTCTTCGTAGAAGTTTGTGGTTTGACCTAAAATAAAGAAAAGAAAAGTTCCAAAGTTAAATTTCTCCCCAAAATTGCCATGACAAATAAAAACAACCTGCTAAGAATCAATCTCCAACTTCTCCTTAACAAAATGGTACCCTGCATGTACGGGTGCAACTAAATATGCGGTCTCCAAACAGCCCAAAACAGGGTCAATACACAAGAGCAATTTAAGATGGAAAGCTTGGGACTGCGCTCAAAGTGCACACCTTGCAGTTCTTCAGTCTAAACACCACCTTACCTGTGAAATACCCCCAAAAACTATATATTGCATGAAAGTAAACACCTGCAGCTATTCAGTGGCACCATCCTTGCTTTCCTACATGCACTCTGTGGGCCCAGTTCTCTGTAGAACTACATCTATGGATGAACATAAAGATGCGGCCTCCAAACACCCCAAAATAGGGTCAATACACTAGAGCAATATCAGTTGGAAAGTTAGTGGTTGCGCTCCAGGTGCACACCTTGCAGTTCTTCAGTCTAAACACCCCCTTATCTGTGAAATACCGTCAAAAAACTATATATTGCGTGAAAGTGAACACCTGCAGCTATTCAGCCGCACCATCCTTGCTTATCTACAAGCAGCTCCGTGGGCGCAGTTCTCTGAAGAACTGCATGTATGGGTGCACCTAAAGCTGCTGCCTCCAAAGTCCCCAAAACAGGGTCAATAGACAAGAGCAATTTCAGCTAGAAAGTTTTTGGTTGCACTCCAGGTGCACACTTTGCAGTTCTTCAGTCTAAACACCCCCTTACCTGTGAAATATCCCCCACAAACTATATATTGCTTAAAAGTGAATACTTCTCAACCTATTCGAGAGGAGTTACAATCCTGGTGAACAGAACATGTCCCTTTACCCTGCTGCATCTAATATCTGACCCAGGGGGCAGATTCCTGATAGTTCAAGCCCGCATTACGGGATCCTTAATTACCATGGTCAATGTCTATGTCCCTCCACCGTTCTCAGATGCAATACTATATACTATTATGTATAAGATAGCTAACCTACCTGATGCCCCGCTTTTGTTAATGGGAGACTTTAACGCAGTATTGGATGAACAAATTGACAGACTACCGATACCCTTCCGCACTGATAATGCCTTTCATAGATGGTTTGATGCATTTGGGCTTCAAGACTTGTGGAGATATAGGAACCCAGGGATTGCTCAATTCACCTGTTATAACCAAGCACATTTTACCCTATCACGCATTGATATGGCCCTAGGTTCACCTGAAGTCAATCAGTTGGTGTTGGACATTCAACATCTCACAAGGGGGATATCGGATCACTCCCCCATCCTGGTGAGCGTACAAATGGGGAGGGAGGCAAGCAACAGTATCTGGAGACTGAGTCAATACTGGGTTACTCATACAGATCTATGTGGTCACATTGAATCTAGTATTGAAGAATTTTTACGTATAAATGAGAATACAGCTGAATACCCGGTAGTATGGGATGCTCTCAAAGCATTCATAAGGGGGGAATATATTGTGCACATCAAGCGCCTCAATATACAACATAGGTTAGAGTTGACCAATCTCACACAAAAGGTGGTGGATCTGGAGAAGGCCTATATTCAAACTCCCAATGAGAATACCAGAACAGCTTGGCAACTCTCCCAAACTAAGCTGTTAACTGCTCAAACGGAAGGGGTCAAAAAGTCGCATATATACCACAGAGCAAATTTGTTTGAAAATGGGGATAAGTCGGGGAAATTATTAGCCCAACTAGCGAGGGACCCAACTCATACTACCACAATACCGGGCACACGAGATGAGCAGGGGATCGTTCACACACACCCGGGGGAAATAAATGCGGCCTTCTTTAGCTATTACCAATCCTTATACAAGACTAAATTAACTTTACCGGATTCAGTTATCCAAGAGTATATCCATGACATTGCTATGTCTCCCCTGTCACACACCGACGGCAATAATTTGAATACGCCCATAACTGACCAAGAAGTAACCGAGGCCATCAACTCCTTTACATCTGGGAAAACCCCCGGCCTAGATGGCTTACCCATGGAGTGGTATAGAAGGTTCAGTCCGCTTTTAGCGCCATGCCTAGCAAAAATTTTCAATGCCATTTGTGAGAATGGTGCCCTCCCAATTTCTACCAACAGTTCTTTGATTATCCTGATATTAAAACCGGGTAAAGACCCCACGCAATGTGCATCTTATCGGCCTATATCGCTTATAAATAGTGATGCAAAGATATTGGCTAAAGTGCTGGCCCGGAGATTGTCCCCTATCCTTCCTGCCATCATTCACCCAGATCAGTCCGGATTCATCCCGGGTAGATCAGCGGATATCAAACTCAGAAGGCTCTATACTAATCTGGCAATCAAGCACGACAACTCGGGCGAAAGAGTCATTGCCTCATTAGACAATGAGAAAGCTTTCGACTCGGTTGAGTGGGCGTACCTATGGTCTATCATGACATATCTCAGATTCCCTGTTAACTTCCTGAAATGGACAAAAGCCTTATATCATGCCCCTACAGCATGTGTTAAAACTAATCACATTGTCTCCTCCACATTTGCCCTCACTCGGGGCACGAGGCAGGGATGTCCGCTGTCCCCCTTGCTTTTTGCCATTGCAATGGAACCATTGGCCTGCCTAATCAGGGAGTCCCCTGAAATTGTTGGACTTAAATTGGGCCCGCAAACAGAAAAATTGTCCTTGTTTGCGGATGATGCACTTCTATACCTGGCAAATCCTACCTCTGACTTAGAGGCGGCCCTGTCTATTATCAACAAACACACAACTTACTCCGGCTTAAAAATCAATTGGGCAAAATCGAATTTGTTCTTTATCGATACCCCTAACTCTCCCACATCGACTGATCTGAAAGGGCTACAGCTGGCTCCCTCCTTTAAATATCTTGGGATTACTATTCATAAAGATTTTAAACTATTTATGGATCTTAATCTCCAACCTTTGATGCTCACCCTGGAAAATAAAATTAAAGCCTGGGATAAGCTGCCTCTGTCTTTAGTGGGACGCATTAATCTATTTAAAATGGTTATGTTACCAAAATTTTTATATATCTTCCGACAAACCCCTGTCAGTGTTCCCTCAGTCTTCTTCCAGAAACTTAAGTCGCTCCTGACACGTCTATATTGGGGGGCTACCCAACCCAGGGTAAAGGCAACGAAACTGCAGCTCCCCGCAGACAAAGGAGGTCTGGCAGCACCCAACATGTTTTTCTATTATCTAGCAGCTAGGTTAACGACTGCATGGTGGTGGGCCTCTCCGACAAGGGAAAACCCATCTACTACTTTGGAAGCACGGGTGATAGGATCATATGAAGGACTTAAAAACTTGTTATATAGAGGCATTACTCATTCACGCAACATTACAGTACCAATGAAAGCTGTGGTGCAGGCCTGGCGTACAGCTCTTCAGTTATTCCCGAGACCTCCCAACCACATGTCACCTTACGCCCCCCTTTGGTGCAACCCGAACCTATCACAGGTACAAACAGTGCCAGACCCTCAGCTGTGGGCCAGTTTCAATGTTAAGTATGTTAAGGATGTTTGTGTAAATGGTGTTATCTGTGATTTCCAGTATTTGAAAGACAAGTTCCATATTCCGAATTATATGTTATTTCGGTTTTTCCAGTTGAGGCATGCCTTATCCGCCCAAGTCACGGGCCACTCCGTTGACACATCCTCGAGACGCATCGAAGACGGGGTACACAACCCTCAGCTAACTAAACCACTGTCTATGTTTTATGCCCAACTACTTTTGTCTTACCCAATCTCAGACCTTACTCCTCTTCGCCGCTGGTCACAAGACATTCCTTGTATAACTGAGGATATTTGGCTAGATGTTCTAGACTCACACCACGAGTATTTGGTTGCGGCTAGAGACAAATTACTGCAATTTAAGGTTCTGCACAGAACCTATCTCACTCCTTCCAGACTACATAAAATCTCAATGCAATACTCGGAAGAATGCCCCAAATGCCACCAGACCCCAGCAAATTTTATGCACATGTTTTGGTCATGTAGCAGAATACACCAATTCTGGAACTCGGTTACGGATTACACATCCGAGGTTATAAACTTCCCAATTAAACTTGACCCGTTGATTATGTTGCTTAACCAAGTAGAGGATTTGACCCCAACAAGGGCAAGTAGAACTTTTTTAGCAATTTTATTTACTACGGCCAAAAAATGTATAGCTATGAAGTGGAAGGCCCAAGACCCCCCCTCACTTGACATGTGGCAGAAGCAAGTTAACTCAGCAATTCCTCTTTACAAGCTGATATATATTAGAAGAGGATGCCCTGAAAAGTTTACAAAGACATGGGACAAATGGCTAGAGGCTCAACCATCTCCCACAGTATAAGGTAAATTATGAGATTACATGTAGAGTAAACGGGGATATAGCTATTCCTACTCTTGGATAATCCCCCCTGTGATCTACTAAATGGTCGCCTCAGATGGTACAGCGATGCAAGGAACCACACAAAGTGTCACTGATTCCCGCATGTTTTTTAGTCGGATTAAGCAGGTGTCAAAATCCCTCCCTGTTAGTTTAGTTAAGGTATAAGTATGAGTCCTTGAGGCAAATTGGGTGAGCAACTCGATGCTTATACAAACTCCTTATCCATCTTGATACCCACTTGCCTAATACACAGGGTAGACACTGCAAGGTGGTAGAATAGTTGGAACTTACAAATTGTATGTTATGCCTGCTAACACTGTTTATACTGTATTCACTTGTAATGTGACTTTGCATTACCTACCTGTGTTACACTGCTGTTATTCTGATATACTTAATAAACTTGAATTGTTAAAAAAAAAGTGAATACTTGCAGCTATTCGGTGGTGCCATCCTTGCTTTCCTACATTCAGATCTGTGGGCGCAGTTCTCCGTAGAAGTTTGTGGTTTGACCTAAAAATAAGAAAAGAAAAGTTCCAAAATTAAATTTCTCCCCAAAATTGCCATGACAACTAAAGACAACCTGCTAAGAATCAATCTCCAACTTCTCCTTAACAAAATGATACCCTGCATGTATGGGTGCAACTAAATATGCGGTCTCCAAACACCCCAAAACAGGGTAAATACACAAGAGCAATTTCAGCTGGAAAGCTTGGGACTGTGCTCTAGGTGCACACCTTGCCGTTCTTCCGTCTAAACACACCCTTGCATGTGAAATATCCCCCACAAACTATATATTGCTTGAAAGTGCACACCTGTAGCTATTCAGTGGCACCATCCTTGCTTACCTACAAGCAGCTCTGTGGGCGCAGTTCTCCGTAGAACTGCATGTATGGGTGCACCTAAAGATGCGGCCTCCAAACACCCCAAAACAGGGTCAATACACAAGAGCAATTTCAGCTGGAAAGCTTGGGACTGTGCCCTAGGTGCACACCTTGCAGTTCTTCAGTCTAAACACCCCCTTACCTGTGAAATAACCCACACAAACTATATTGCTTAAAAGTGAATACTTGCAGCTATTCGGTGGTGCCATCCTTGCTTTCCTACATTCAAATCTGTGGGTGCAGTTCTCCGTAGAAGTTTGTGGTTTGACCTAAAATAAAGAAAAGAAAAGTTCCAAAGTTAAATTTCTCCCCAAAATTGCCATGACAAATAAAAACAACCTGCTAAGAATCAATCTCCAACTTCTCCTTAACAAAATGGTACCCTGCATGTATGGGTGCAACTAAATATGCGGTCTCCAAACAGCCCAAAACAGGGTCAATACACAAGAGCAATTTCAGCTGGAAAGCTTGGGACTGTGCTCTAGGTGCACACCTTGCAGTTCTTCAGTCTAAACACCCCCTTACCTGTGAAATAACCCCCACAAACTATATATTGCTTAAAAGTGAATACTTGCAGCTTTTCGGTGGTGACATCCTTGCTTTCCTACATTCAAATCTGTGGGTGCAGTTCTCCGTAGAAGTTTGTGGTTTGACCTAAAATAAAGAAAAGAAAAGTTCCAAAGTTAAATTTCTCCCAAAAATTGCCATGACAAATAAAAACAACCTGCTAAGAATCAATCTCCAACTTCTCCTTAACAAAATGGTACCCTGCATGTACGGGTGCAACTAAATATGCGGTCTCCAAACAGCCCAAAACAGGGTCAATACACAAGAGCAATTTAAGATGGAAAGCTTGGGACTGCGCTCAAAGTGCACACCTTGCAGTTCTTCAGTGTAAACACCACCTTACCTGTGAAATACCCCCAAAAACTATATATTGCGTGAAAGTAAACACCTGCAGCTATTCAGTGGCACCATCCTTGCTTTCCTACATGCACTCTGTGGGCCCAGTTCTCTGTAGAACTACATCTATGGATGAACATAAAGATGCGGCCTCCAAACACCCCAAAATAGGGTCAATACACTAGAGCAATATCAGTTGGAAAGTTAGTGGTTGCGCTCCAGGTGCACACCTTGCAGTTCTTCAGTCTAAACACCCCCTTATCTGTGAAATACCATCAAAAAACTATATATTGCGTGAAAGTGAACACCTGCAGCTATTCAGCGGCACCATCCTTGCTTATCTACAAGCAGCTCCGTGGGCGCAGTTCTCTGAAGAACTGCATGTATGGGTGCACCTAAAGCTGCTGCCTCCAAACTCCCCAAAACAGGGTCAATAGACAAGAGCAATTTCAGCTAGAAAGTTTTTGGTTGCACTCCAGGTGCACACCTTGCAGTTCTTCAGTCTAAACACCCCCTTACCTGTGAAATATCCCCCACAAACTATATATTGCTTAAAAGTAAATACTTGCAGCTATTCGGTGGTGCCATCCTTGCTTTCCTACATTCAGATCTGTGGGCGCAGTTCTCCGTAGAAGTTTGTGGTTTGACCTAAAAATAAGAAAACAGGATTTTTTGTTACTCACCGTTAAATCTGTTTCTCTGTAGTCGATAGGGGGACACAGGGACTCTAGGGGTTTAAGCTCCACCCTCCAGGAGGCAGGACACTTAGAATAAAAACTCTTAAGGGGCGTGCCAGGAAACAGGCTTAACCCCACACACTGTAAGCATACCTCAGTTGGTACCAAAGAGACTGCAGAAAGAGAAAATCTAAATAAATCAACTGGCAACAGGTAAACAAGGAAACTTTTCCAGAGGACCAAACGGTCAACATTTCGCCAGGGTCGGGAAGCCCTGTGTCCCCCTATCGACTACAGAGAAACAGATTTAACGGTGAGTAACAAAAATCCTGTTTTCTCTGTCGTCTCAGGGGGACACAGGGACTCTAGGGGACTTAACAAAGCAGCCCCAGAACAGCAGGGAGGGAGCGAAATTTGGAATAAAGGCGGATACAGACACGTCACTGCACCACGGAATGCAGAATCTTGCGGCCAAAGGCGGCTTCCGCAGAAGAAAACGTGTCAAGGCTATAGAATTTGGTGAATGTGTGAACCGAGGACCAAGTGGCTGCTCTGCAGATCTGGTCCAAAGAGGCCGAGTTACGCCATGCCCAGGAGGCTCCCATGGATCTTGTGGAGTGAGCTCGAACTGATGTTGGTGGAGATCTCCCCTTGGCCAGATAAGCTTGACGGATGAGTTCCCGAAGCCATCTCGCAATCGTCGTCTTCGAAGCTGACATGCCCCGACGTGGACCAGATGGAAGCACGAACAAGGCTTGAGAACGTCGGAAGGATTTTGAGCGTTCAAGGTACCAGCGAAGTGCTCTGACCACATCTAGACTGTGAAGGCGCCGTTCCTTATCGTTCTTTGGATTCGGACAGAAGGACGGAACGACAATCTCCTGGTTGATGTGGAACGATGAGACGACTTTGGGAAGGAAGGAAGGCACTGTGCGTAGCACTGCTTTGTCCTTGTGGAAGACTAGTAAGGAAGGATCGCACGATAGGGCACCGAGTTCGGACACTCTTCTGGTAGAGGAGATGGCCACCAGGAACGCTACCTTCCAGGTAAGAATAGTCTCTGAGATGGACGCCAAGGGCTCGAAAGGAGGATCGAGGAGAGCCTCCAGCACAACGTTGAGGTCCCATCCTGGTAGCGGTGAACGGAATGGCGGAGCAATGTGGGCCACTCCCTGCAGGAATGTGCGGACCGAGTCGTCCATCGCAAGCCGAGTCTGGAGCAAAACAGAAAGAGCCGATACTTGAACCTTCAGAGAACTTAACTTGAGACCCAATTGAAGGCCCCTCTGGAGAAAGGAGAGAACTCTGGGAATGTCTAGTTCTAGGAAAGGGTAGTGTGCCTCCCTGCACCACAACCAGTAGTTGCGCCACACTCGATGATAGGCTTTGGAGGATGTGGCTTTACGGGACTTGAGCATGGTGGTAATGACCTCCTCTGTTAGGCCCTTCCGTCTCCAAATGGTTGCCTCAACAGCCAGCCCGTCAAAGCGAACAGCCCCGGGTTGTGGTGGACAATGGGACCTTGCTGGAGGAGGTCCTCCCTGGCTGGAAGACGAAGAGGCTGTGCAATGGACATTTCCTGAAGGTCCGAAAACCAAGTTCTCCTGGGCCAATATGGAGCTATCACGATCACTGTAGAGGATGACATTCGGATCTTCTTCAGTACCCGAGGGAGCATGGGAAGTGGAGGGAAAACATAAGCCAGGTTGAATCGCCATTCTTGTGTCATGGCGTCCACTCCCATCGCCATCGGATCCCGATAACGAGCGAAGAAGTTGGGGACTTTGCGATTGTTCCTGGCTGCCATGAGATCGATTTGGGGCCGACCCCATAGTTTCGCGATGTCCTCGAAGACGTCGGGATGTAGTTCCCATTCTCCCGGATCCAGTTGGTGTCGACTGAGGTAATCTGCTTGCGTGTTGTCCACACCCGGAATGTGTATGGCGGATAGGCTGACGGAGCTGAGTTCCGCCCACGTCAGGATGAGTTCCACCTCTGCGAGGCATAGTTTGCTTCGGGTTCCTCCTTGTCTGTTTATGTATGCGACTGTGGTGGAGTTGTCGCTTTGTACTCGGATCGATTTGTTCTGAAGACGTGAGGACCAGTGGGTGAGGGCTAGTCTCACCGCCCGAAGTTCCAGAATGTTTATGGAAAGCTTGGCTTCGTCGGGATCCCAGGAACCTTGAACGGAGAGTTTGCCCCACGTTGCTCCCCAGCCCAGAAGGCTTGCGTCCGTTGTGATGACGGTCCAGTCTGGGACTGCCCAGGACTGACCCGTGGCTAGGTTGCGTTGGGTTAGCCACCAAAGGAGAGAGTCCTGCGTCTTTTGGCGCAGGTGAATTCTCTGGGAGAGAGGGCCCCCCTTCCATCCCGATAGGATGTTGGCTTGTAGAGGTCGTAGGTGTAACTGAGCAAATGGTACAGCTTCGATGGACGAGACCATCAGTCCCAGTACCCGCATTGCCAGGTGGACTGTGGGAGATTGACTGGAACGGAGGAGACTGATCTGATCCCTTAACTTCCGCTGCTTGTCTTGGGGTAGAGATACCCGTTGCGTTAGTGTATTGAAGTGAAGGCCCAGGAACATCATCTGGTGACTGGGTGTCAAACTGGATTTGTTCCAGTTGATGGTCCAGCCGAAGCTCTGGATCAGGGATATCGCAGTTCGGAGATGTGTTTTGCACAGATTTGGTGTTCTGGCCTTCAGGAGCAAGTCGTCGAGGTATGGAGTCACCGACACTCCCTGAAGACGGAGGGTTGCTGCTGTCACCGCCATGAGTTTGGTGAAAACTCTGGGAGCTGAGGTCAATCCGAACGGAAGCGCCACAAACTGGTAGTGGCGGTTCTGGAAGGCAAACCGGAGGAAACGGTGGTGAGGAGGCCAAATCGGTACATGGAGATAGGCATCTTTTATGTCCAGGGACATCAACAGTTGATCCGGCTCCATACCTCTGATAACTGATCGTAGGGTCTCCATCTTGAACCGTACTGAACGTATGTGTTTGTTGAGAAATTTCAGGTCCAGTACTGGTCGAAATGATCCGTCCTTCTTGGGCACTAGGAACAGGTTGGAGTAAAAACCTGAGAATGTCTCTGATGGGGGAACAGGAATGATCACTCCATCTTGTTCCATGTTGGAAATGCAGTCGAAGAAGGCTTGAGCTTTGCCGGCCTTGGATGGAACTCTGGACATGAGGAATTTTCTGGGGGGGGGAGAGGAAAAGTCCAGATGATAACCTTCGGTAACTATTTCGGTGACCCAGGCGTCTGACGAATAGCGTGTCCATACCTCCCGGAACCGAAGCAATCTGCCCCCTATTGATTGCCGAGACCCCGGAGGGGGTGCCCCGTCAGCCGGAAGTGGACTTGTCGGCCGAGGGTTTGTTGTGGAACTTGTTGGTTTTCCACGGTGTACGGCCCTTGTCGCTGTGTTTGGAGCGAAACTGGGCGCGTTGAGGGGGGCTGTTTCGTCTGGAGAATCTGCCGCTGGGGCCACGAAAAAACTTTCCCCGTCTAGAAGATGAAGTGTGTCTGTACTTATTTTGGGGAAGGAATGTGCTTTTCCCCCCTGTGGCCTGGGAGATAATCTTTTCAAGTTCTTCCCCGAAAAGTCTTTGACCCTTGAAGGGGAGCGAGGTAAGGGACTTCTTGGAACTGATATCAGCGGTCCAATTTTTAAGCCAGAGGGTTCTGCGAGCAGCCACCGAAAGTGCTGAGGTGCGTGCCGCAATCTGAGTCGTATCGAGAGTTGCATCTGATAAGTATGCTGCTGCCTCCGCGATGGACTGTGCAGATGACATAAGGTTCGTTCTGGGGACACCCTCTTGAATGTCTGAAATTAGTGTCTCGGACCAGGCTTGAATGGCTCGGGCAACCCAGGCGGATGCCAGGGCAGGGCGAAAGGTAGAGCCCGCAGATGAGTACACCGCCCTCAGGAATCCCTCTAGCCGTTTGTCAGATGGGTCCTTGAAGGCTGCCGCGTCGGTAACAGGTAAGGCAGTAGACTTAGAGAGTCTAGAGACCGGAGCGTCCACTGCTGGCGGCATAGACCATTTTTCCACCGATTCTTTGTCAAATGGGTAGGATTTAGAAAATTTCTTAGTAGCTTGGAATTTTCGTTCGGGAAAATTCCATTCGTCGTGGATAATGTTGGAAAGTTGATCATGAGGTGGGAAACAGGCTGAGGATTTATGTTTCCTCTTAAACAGATTTGCAGAAGAAGTGTGCTGTTCTGCTGTCTGTGAAATCTTCAATACTTCCATCACCCCCTTAATAATGTGGTCCACATCGTGAGGAATCTCCCTGCCCTTGGACTCCTCCTCGTTTTCCCCGTCCTCGTCCGAGGAAATGTCAGAAAATGGAAGTTCACCTTCAGAATGGGAGGCGGCCCCACCAGATGAAGAGCCCTCAGAAAAGAAATGGGAGTCGTCGTCCGCCTTGGGACTGGGAGGTCTTCTACGCTTCCCGCTAGGCTTGTGGGCTAGTTTGGCTATGGCCCTGCCTAAATTATCAGCAATTGAAGGTAGGCTCTGCAATGATGCCAGAGACTGGGAGAGTTGGATAGCCCATGAGGGGGCCGGGGGGTCAGATGAAGTACCTGCGGTACCATCTTGTGCAGAAGTATCTTGTGAGGATTCGCCACAGTGAGAATTCTCATGTGTGGAAGGTTCCTGGGCAGGTGCAGCGCCCTGACCTTTGGAGCAAGATCTGCAGAGGGATTCAGCCTGACCCCCGGATATTTTGGAGTGACAACTTTTACAGGCAAAATAGGTAACCTGTGCTGTTGGTGCTCTCCCCCCCGCCCTTGGGAAAAGTCCCCCTGACTTACCTTCTGCCATAATGCAGTATCAATGGTACCTGCTGAGGAATGTTAGCAGGGTGTAGGTTAATGCGCAGTAAACCGATTGAAACTGCTGCCAGAAAAGGGGGGAAAATGCTCTAGGAATAGTAGGCAGCTGTGCTATGTGGAGCGCTGCTGTATGTCCCCCTCCGTTTCACTCTGAATAAGCAGAGAGCAAGCCGAATCTGATGTGCGCAGAGTAACCGCGCGCTGCAGCTCCTCCTGTTCGCGCTAAAAGAAAATGGCGCCTGGAACGCATAGACGCGATGCGTTCCAGCACTGAAGCGCAGGAAGGAGCTGCGCGCGAAGTCCGTCTCTGAGCGGTAAAAGTGGAGAAAGACGGAAGCGCATTGCCGAAGCACGATTTAAGAGTGATCCTACTCTCCCTGACCTAGGAACGGGGGGAGGGAGGAGGGGGAGGGGGGGGAGAGCAACCCGGGGAGGAAACATGAACAGAGCCATGGTACTCACCCGGCGCTTCACCGTACAGTGCTGCGGTCCCTAGTGGGTGGCAGAAAGTGACTGTGTGGGTCGGATATAGCCTGTGATGGCTAGAGTAGAGACCCCGGTGAAGAATCCCACGATGGGGGAATTCCTAGAGTAGGCAGGCATCCCTGTACTCGGATATACCCCACAAAGATGAATGCTGCTGAGAGCATGCGAAGTCCATCCTCCTTGAAGCAGGACACTTAAAAACTGAGGTATGCTTACAGTGTGTGGGGTTAAGCCTGTTTCCTGGCACGCCCCTTAAGAGTTTTTATTCTAAGTGTCCTGCCTCCTGGAGGGTGGAGCTTAAACCCCTAGAGTCCCTGTGTCCCCCTGAGACGACAGAGAAAAGAAAAGTTCCAAAATTAAATTTCTCCCCAAAATTGCCATGACAACTAAAGACAACCTGCTAAGAATCAATCTCCAACTTCTCCTTAACAAAATGATACCCTGCATGTATGGGTGCAACTAAATATGCGGTCTCCAAACACCCCAAAACAGGGTAAATACACAAGAGCAATTTCAGCTGGAAAGCTTGGGACTGTGCTCTAGGTGCACACCTTGCCGTTCTTCCGTCTAAACACACCCTTGCATGTGAAATATCCCCCACAAACTATATATTGCTTGAAAGTGCACACCTGTAGCTATTCAGTGGCACCATCCTTGCTTACCTACAAGCAGATCTGTGGGCGCAGGTCTCCGTAGAACTGCATGTATGGGTGCACCTAAAGACGCGGCCTCCAAACACCCCAAAACAGGGTCAATACACAAGAGCAATTTCAGCTGGAAAGCTTGGGACTGCGCTCAAGGTGCACACCTTGCAGTTCTTCAGTCTAAACACCACCTTACCCGTGAAATACCCCCACAAACTATATATTGCTTGAAAGTGCACACCTGTAGCTATTCAGCAGTGCCATCCTTGCTTTCCTACATGCAGATCTGTGGGTGCAGTTCTCTGTAGCAGTTTGTGGTTTGACCTTAAATAAAGAAACGTTCCAAAGTTAAATTTCTCCCCAAAATTGCCATGACAACTAAAAACAACCTGCTAAGAATCAATCTCCAACTTCTCCTTAACAAAATGATACCCTGCATGTATATGTAACTAAATATGCAGCCTCAAAAAACCCCAAAACAGGGTCAATACACAAGAGCAATTTCAGCTAGAAAGTTTGGGGTTGCTATCCATGTGCACACCTTGCAGTTCTTCAGTCTAAACTCCCCCTTACTTGTGAAATACCCCCCCCCAAACTATATATTGCTGGAAACTCCATACCTGTAGCTATTCAGAGGCACCATCTTTACTTTTCTACATGCAGATCTGTGGGCGCAGTTCTCTATAGCAATTTGAGGTTTGACCTAACAAAAAGTTCAAAAGTTAGATTTGTCCCCAAAATTGTCATGATAAGAAAAAAAAAACTGCCAATCTCCAACTTCTCCTGAACAAAATGATACCCTGTATGTATGGGTGCACCTATAGACACGGCCTCCAAACACCCCAAAACAGGGTCAATACACAAGAGCAATTGTAGCTGAAAAGTTTAGGGCTGTGCTTTAAGTGCACATGGATGCACCTAAAGGAACGGCCTCCAAACACTGCAAAACAGGGTCAATACACAAGAGCATTTTTAACTGGAAAGTTTGTGGTTGCACTTCAGATGCACAACCTTGCAGTTCTTCAGTCTAAACACCCCCTTACCTGTGAAATAACCTCCACAAACTATATATTGGTTGAAAGTGCACACCTGTAGCTATTCAGCGGTGCCATCCTTGCTTTCCTACATGCAGATCTGCAGGCACAGTTCTCCATAGAAGTTTGTGGTTTGACCTAAAATAAAGAAAAGTTTCAAAGTTAAATTTCTCCCCAAAATTGCCATGAAAACTAAAAACAACCTGCTAAGAATCAATATCCAACTTCTCCTTAACAAATTGATACCCTGCATGTATGGGTGCAACTAAATATGCGGCCTCCAAACAACCCAAAACAGGGTCAATACACAAGAGCATTTCAGCTGGAAAGCTTGGGACTGTGCTCTAGGTGCACACCTTGCAGTTCTTCTGTCTAAACACCCCCTTACCTGTGAAATACCCCCCACAAATGATATATTGCTTGAAAGTGCACACCTGCAGCTATTCAGCTATTCATCCTTGCTTTCCTACATGCAGATCTGTGGGCGCAGTTCTCCATAGCAGTTTGTGGTTTAACCTAAAATAAAGAAAAAAAGGTTCCCAAAGTTAGATTTCTCACCAAAATTGTCATGACAAGAACAATATGACGCCCTGCATGTATGGGTGCACCTAAAGACATGACCTCCAAACACCCCAAAACTGGGTCAATATACGAGCCATTTCAGTTGTAAAGTATTGGGCTGTGCTCTAGGTGCACACCTTGCAGTTCTTCAGTCTAAACACCCCATTACCTGTGAAATACCCCCCACAAACTATATATTGCTTGAAATTGCACACCTGTAGCTATGGAGCCATCTTTGCTTTCCTATATGTTGATCTGTAGGCACAGTTCTTCATAGAAATTTGGAATTTTCTTTTCTTTATTTCAGGTCAAACCACAAACTTTCAATGAGAACTGTGCCCACTGAATAGCTAAAGGTGTGGACTCTCAAGCAATAAGGAGATTTTGTGAACTCACCATTAAATCTCTTTCTCTCCAGTGGCTTGGGGGACACAGGAACAATGGGGTATAGCTAACACCACTAGGAGGCAGGACACAACAAAAAAGAAACTAACCCCTCCTCCTCCTGCTATACCCCAGCTCCCAGGCGGAGCCAGATCAGTTTGTACCAAAGTACGGAACAGGAGGTTACCAATAAAACTATATACATGAAGAATATACACTAGAGACCATGTCTGAAGGAACACGTGAAGGCCTCACCAGGGAGGGAAGTCCTGTGTCCCCCAAGCGACTGGAGAGAAAGAGATTTAACGGTGAGTACACAAAATCTACTTTTCTCCTTGGTCTGCTTGGGGGACACAGGAACAATGGGGACATATCAAACCTGTCCCAAGAATTTTGGGTGGGAGGTAGAGGCCGACGTGGAACTAGCCACCACAGCTTGAAGTACCTTCCTGCCGTAGCGGGTGTCCGATGCCGCAAAGGTATCAAAGTGGTAGAATTTGCCAAAAATATGGATGGGCGTCCATGTGGCAGCCTTGCATAGCTGTTGAGCTGAGGGAAACAGTGCAGGGGAATAATGGAGAGATCGCACTGATAGGAGACAGGGGTTGTGTGCCAGAGAGACCCGTGTGCCTAAGTGGAGGATCACCAGGGAGCTGATCCATGAGGCAGAAGCTGCGCAGAATGCCTGTCCCACTTCTGCAAGGGCGCAAAGAGAAGGGACCGCCTATCTGGAGTGACGCGCTAGTTGTGCGCACTTCTGGTTGGAGGACTGCTGGGCAGAAGTGAAGGAGGCGCCAATGCGGCGTGTGGTGCTGAACCAGCAGGGCTGTGAGGAGTGCGCCGTGTCCAGTGAGGGAGAGGTATATAATCCCTTACCGATGCTGCAGGCAGAGCTGAGCAGAGGGGAAACGCCAGGTTGCTAGAATTGCGGTGAACCCAATCTTGATATACACCAGGGAACAGGGCAAGGTAAAAACAAAATGGTGCTTACCTGCCGAGTTCTGCACAATCTACTGGCCAGATGGTTCATTCCCACTGTAGCTGAAGGGGGATAAAACCTAAGCCTGGGTGGTCAGTGCCAGAGCACAAAGATACCCCGGAGACATCCAGTTGGAGGGGGAATGAAGGCAAAGCACGCAGTGTGGATGCCCATTCCAGCCTCAGTGAAGGAATAAGAATAAATAAATAATAAAATAAATAAAAGAGAAAAACAAAAACTCAAAACTGATCTGGCTCCGCCTGGGAGCTGGGGTATAGCAGGAGGAGGAGGGGTTAGTTTCTTTTTTGTTGTGTCCTGCCTCCTAGTGGTGTTAGCTATACCCCATTGTTCCTGTGTCTGCCAAGCAGACCAAGGAGAAATATAGTTTGTGGGGACTATTTCACAGGTAAGGGGGTGTTTAGACGGAAGAACTGCAAGGTGTGCCCCTTAAGCACAGCCCCAAACTTTCCAGCTGATATTGCTCGTGTATTAACCCTGTTTGGGGTGTTTGGAGGCTGTGTCTTTGGGTATACCCATACATGTTTGGGAGAAATTGGAGATTGATATTTAGCAGGTTTTTTTAGTTAGAGTTAGGGTTAGGGTTTGGGGAGAAATTTAACTTGGGAACTTTTCTTTATTTCAGGTCAAACCACAAAGTTAGATTTCTCCCCAAAATTGCCATGACAACTAAAAAGCCTACTAAAGGTCTGTCTTCAACTAGTCCTGAACAAAAAGATACCCCACATATATTGGTGCACCTGAAGATGCGGCCACCAAGCATTCAAAAACTGGGGCAATAGGTAAATTTGAAGCTGTGTTCTAAAATCAAAACTTGCAGATTTACCCCCTGTACCTGTGAAATACCCCACAAATTGTATAAGTACTGAACATACACACCTTCAGCTTTGTAGAAATGCTGTCCTTGCCTTCGTGTATGCAAAATTCTGGAGGCTATTCTTTGCAGAAATGCACATTTCCTAAGAAAACAAGAGAAGAAAAAAAGAACAGATTCAACAAAATTTCTCTCCAATTCCCCAACAAGTAATAAACACTTACTAAATATTCTACTTAACATTATCAGTTTAGCTGAGCTTCGTTGGACCCTTTCATTACATCTGTACTCAATTGCTTTGAAAGTGCTGCTTTTTCATAGTTTGTTTGAGGGGGGATGGTACCGTTAGACACTAAAGCTGGCCATAGATGTAAAGATCTTTTCGTTATTGTGAGACCACGATTATCTCAAACCGATCGTTTAAATGTACAATTTGTCCATCAACTAAAAAGACCATTTCAGGCGATATTGCGAGGAAAACTGAGGGTAGCTGCCTGCTGGCATAGGATTGCAACTGGGACCAATAAATTTTTTTTAACTTGGCGATCAATTTTCTGACAGATGTCAGACAAAAAATCGTAGATGTACAATCGTTCGATTCCCACTGGCTTCATGATAATTTTATGGATTGGTCAGGTTTCACTAAAATCAATCGTTCACCAAATAAAAATCTTTGCTTTTATGGGACCTCAGATTGAAAATCTGTACATTTATGGAAAAAATATCTTGCCACCAAATAGTCACTGTCAACCCAAATCAACCCAATTTAGTAGGCCATTCCACCCCAGCATAAATATTTTAATTGTGGCATGAAGCACACAAAACCATAGCTGTGTCAACCTCAATTCTATAAAAAGCTGAATGCCTATACCAAGTACAAAATATATATATTCTCACAAAAATAAAATATCCTCAGTAAATGCATTAAAAGGCTGAGCTATTGACTTTTCAGAGAAAGTACCCTGATTGTCTTCAAAAGTGGTATAACAAAGAGGTAAATGAAAGAGTAAAGTGGCTGTAGAGGAAGCTGATCCTAAAACCTAAATCTAGACTAAATGTTTGAAATGAAAAATATCCCATGTGCCAAGAATACTTTCCAAAGCAGACTGAAGCCCTTACTAAAAAAAATTCTAGGGAGACCCTAATTTACTAGTAAACTTGAAAATTTGGCCCAGAAATCCAACTTAGCAATTGTAGTGAAAGGGTTAGAGCTGATGAGGTGTCAGTAAAAAAAATCGTGGCATCAGAGAGATGAAATCATCAGTAGGCAAGATGAAATTATCTCATGCACCAACACACTTTTAGGCGCCCTTGTCCTTCACCTACACCTCAAATAATTACGCCTTCCAGTGCAGTGGGGGAAAAAATACCAAACTAAACACAACAGAAAAATTCTATTATTGCCCTGAACACATATAAAACCAGATGTAAACAATACAACAATTCTTGTTATACAGTATAGCCATATCAGTACACACAACAATGTATCTTTCAATAGTGTAGCTGCGTATGGTATATTTAAAAACATGGTTTAAACATAACCCAAGTTGTGGAGGGCACTTTGGCCACAAAGTACAGTGTATCTTGTCTGATAACCCCTTTGCAAGCTTTTTGGGGTGAATCGCTTGCCAGGAATGGATGGAAGCATGTCTCTGAAATGCTTCACCATCAATCGGGCCACATTGTACATGCAGGCATCTCTGGAATCTCAGTGCCACCAAACTACAGGGCAGAAGTATGCAACTGGTATTTTGTAATAGGATAATTTGGGGCCTGGTAAGGAGCTCATCCTGTCTCTGGGCTCATCCTGTCCTGTTCTCCATGACTCCTTTTCGGTTACGATTATTGTGCCACAGGTTGGGGGTATAAACAATAAAGGGTTCTGAATAAGGGATGCTTGTGTAAAGGTTATCCACATATAAGTGGTAACCTTGGCCCAGAAGCAGAGTGATGAGCTCCCACACAATTTTGCCACTGACAGTCAAGTCAAGGGGACAACCAGGGGGGTCTAATTGGGAGTCCTTGCCCTCATAAATCATAAAATAGCTGGTGTACCCTGAGCTTTTGCTTGGGATGTACTACTGGAATTTTAGGCGCGCTTTGAAGAGAAGTGATAAATCTATACAAATGTTTTTGGAGGGGTGTTACACTTCTCCAAAGCGCTCTGATAGGATGTCTATAAGGGGCCTCAATTTATGCAGCCTGCCATATCTGGGCTCATTAGGGGGTACAGCAGCAGCATTATTAAAATGTAGAAACCAGAGCAGTAGCTGATACTGGTTTCTAGATATCGTGGCTGAAAAAATAGGGATATGCATTGCAGTAATGGTATCCCAGTAGGTCTCCAAGAATTTGCTTTTTGCTTAAGTGAGGCCCACACACATGTGCTTGAGCAGGATTTTGGGCAAGATATTACTCTGCATATACATTTGTATAGAGGACCATATCGGTAGAATGTCGTCAAAATTACTGTAACAAATCAACTGGATCAAAATTCCTAGCGTCCACCTTTACACCTAAGACTGCGGTAAATGGTGGGATTTAAAGGGGAGAAATTATAAAAGAGGCCCCACATAGGCTCTCCTCCATTTGCAGTATCAGCCCTATTGCCCTCTTGCTCATCTCATACCTTGATCAACCACATCCTGCTCAAGCTCCATTGGCTCCTCAAGGGCAGTAACAGTACTACAGCTGCAGACGGTGACTCATCAGTAGAGGAGTCACTGTCTGATGCAGGGGCACATACTCAAATCAGAGTCACTAAACTCATCTGAGCTAGATGCCATCCATAGAGTAAGCCACCATCTTCAACTGAAGAAAACCTTCTGGCCATGCTGCCAACAAAACATACTCTATATATAACCCTAGTCTAAAAACCTCACAAACAGAGGGACAAATAAAGAAAAAAAAAGGAATTTCATAGTATGACCTGTAGCCATAAAAAGAAAGTTTACTTCTAGTAAAACTACTCCAGCACTTGAAAGGTAAAAAAAAAAATAAGATACACAAAACCTATATGCTAAACTCCTTGAAATTGAAAAACTATGTTACCTCTTTTGTCTGCCAAATGAGCCAACAGAACCTAACCCCTTGAACTCCCTGCAACCTTCTGGCAAAAACTTACATATTTACTTTACCATATTTTAAAGTATGGATAGGGACATCTGTCCCATGGTTGATATTTTTACAATGCATTTTATTTTGCTTTCCTAAAGATTTGTTCTTGATTCAGAACAACTTAGGAGTACTTGAATGCAAAATGTTACATTAGTACAGAACTGGATTATGGAGGTATGCTGGTAAGTGATTTGGGTGGAGGAGTCACAGAGGATGGAGTCAGGTGAGTGTACTGGCCTTGGATGACCACAGCCATTAAATGACATTTTCCTCATAATACAGATTCACAGTAAACAATAACTTTACACAAAAATATTACTAATCTTGTCACTGAATGGCAAGCTTTGATTTTGGCACGACTAACTCTATTCAATATCAATAGATAAAAATATATAAATATTTTATGTAGTGATAGGGACAGCTCTGTCCCATAAGTGGTACTTTAAACATGAATTTTATTGTTTGGATTTATAATGATTTAAGTCAATAAAGTTTGTTTTAACCAAACATGCTATAATACAAAGGTATATGTTGCTACATAACTGCATTATAGAGACATGCCCGTGTGTGGTTGGGTGGAGGAGTCACAGAACGATCGCCTATAGGAGCACAGAGAATGGAGTGGGGCGAGTGTGCTGTGACTGGACGACCACAAACATTAAAGACAATTCACTCATAATCAGAAGTGAAATGGTGGAAGAAATTTGGACCACATTTCCCAGCATGCTCTATATAATCAGTACACAAATGGAAGAATTTTACAAGTTGGCTGTGTTTCCAAGCAACACCTTTATTATTGGAAGGATAATGACATGTGTACAAATTGAATCACATTTCCCAGCATGCTCTATAAATCACTATATAGAATGAATGCAAGTTGAATATGTTTCCAGCAAACTCCATAACTTAGAGGATGATGAGCAATTTTGGTACAATCTGGTTTTATATTTTCTAGCATGCCTCTATACACAGCACGTAACTGGAGAAGCTAATAAACATTTGATATGTTCCCAGCAAGCTCCATCACCAAAGTATAATAGGAAATGCTGGACAAATTGGACTGCTTTTCCCAACATGCTCTGCTATTCCAATGGGACTGTAATATTAGTACAAGTTGGGCTATAGCTGGTAGAAAATGGAAAGTGCTGCTACAGACTGGGCTACATGTGACTGGGAAGTATCTCTACATGCCAGAATACACACAGGCAGCAATAACATTGGCTGATGAATTCAAATAAAAAAGATGGAATGCACTGATTGGAGAGGTGTGGTTAGTGAGCTAAAGCCTGCCCGCCTCCCTTACAGCTTACTGGCTCTGTTAATGGCACACAGAATGATGTCAGCTGGAATGAGCTCATTGGTGTGCTGCAAAGTGGCGGGAGGCTGGGCTTGCTAACTTCATCCTGTCACTAATCTGAGATGTTTGTAAGGGCAGCAGTTTTTGCAAGCCTGTCTATTTATTATTATATTTATTGTTTGTTACACAGGTTTAAGGTGTGCCACAAGGCAACTTAAAAAATTACTTTGTGGCTTAGTGTGGGAACGCATCTGCATTAAGATCCAAAATCAAAAATGAGGGCAGGTCCTCATTATACCTTGTATTTATTATGGGTGTTATATCATAAATAAACTGCGAATAAAAAACAAGTGAGCAACACTTTAGTATAAGAATTCAAACAGATAAGTAAGGGATAAGACATGCCATAGCATATAATATATATCCTCCATTCATATTATCAAGGAGAACTCAGTACCATAAAAAGCAATTAGTATTAATTGACCACAAGTAGGGGTAAGACACATTGTAGCTTGCACAAACACAAATAATAAGGGGTACCCAACCTACAAGCAAAGCCTACTTTATATAAATTATACCCTGTAGAGTACAAATAGGGGTGAGAAACACTGCATCATGTATTATAACATCTCCAAATGATGGGGTGTCCAGTACAATAAAGGTATTAGAGTACAAGTGGGTGAGACCACACTGCACATGTAATGATATACAGCCACACAAATATGGGGGGGTGCTCAATATAATAAAGGCAGTTAGCATTACTTGACAGTGTAGAGTAAGAGTGGGGGTGAGATGCTGTGTATATAAATTCTAAAACAATTAAAATTTGAGTAAAATAAACCATTAGCAATTAACTAAAATTAATTAGTACTCTGACTCTCTTGACGCCAGGGGAGGGGCTGTGAGACATAATTTGTGCCATAAATAATAGCAAATATATTCATATTGGGGGTTGAAGCATGCATTAAAAAGCAGCTAGCATGAACAAATATAATACAGAGAGTAGATAGTGGGAGGGTGAACCAAACTATATCATGCG